>NW_027262061.1:0-46766 GCF_902827115.2 Pseudochaenichthys georgianus | reverse complement strand
AAGCCTGACTGGAACACATCGAAACAGTTATTTAAATGCAAGAAGTTACTCAACTCTTGAAAAACAACTTTTTCAATGATTTTACCTAGAAATGGGAGGTTTGATTTGGGCCTGTAATTGTTCATTACTGAAGCATCTAGATTATTCTATTTTTTTTTTCTGAGCGATGTGTTGTGTCTTTCTCTTGTTTTGATTCCTCTGGAACAGATTGATGACGTAGTCAGTTGAATATGTTAGAGATAAACAATTTCACTCCTGACTTGTTCAGGCAAACTCCATTTGCCTTAAAAAGATGTCTGCAGTCCGAGAAAAAGTTAAAGTTGTCAATAAAATGGACAGAATGGTCAATACAGACAGTTGAAAGCCACGTGTTCAGTGCAAACAATCTGCTGAATCTCTCCACTCCTCTTCTGACTGGCGGTAGAGGGCCACTGATGAACACCTCTGCATTTGAGAGCTGACAGTTTCCAACAGACATTTAAAGTCTTTTTTCAGCACTTCTGACTCTTGTTTCACAACATCATTTGTTCCAATGTGCAGTACCACATTCTTCACAGTCGGATGTTCAGCCCCAATATGCAGGATCTTCTCAGCCAAGTCAGAGATCTTATCCTTGGGAAAACAGAGTACTTTAGTGTTGTTCTTACTACACAGACTTTTTACATATCTTGCTTTAGATACTTACAAGCTGATTCTGAAAGAGGATATTCTAGGAAAATAAATGTCACATGTATTTATTAAGCTGATTAACAATGTGAGTCAGGCAGCAATAAGATATTTAACAACACCATAAATCCCGTTATTAAAAAGGTACAGGCTTGCAGCATTCAAGACTTCACAACACAGTAACAATTCATTATTGCAAAACCAAAAGGGCTTTTTTCAATATATTTATACATCGCATTACGGTCAATGTATTTACATAATGAGTGCTTTTACTTTTGGTACTTTAAGTATATTTTGATGCCAATAATATTATATTTTTAGTTGAGTAAGATTTTGAATACAGGGATTTTAATTGTAACAGAGTATTCCTGAACTGTGGTATCTCTACTTGTACTTAAAGGTGGGTAAGTTTGAGAAACCGGCTTGAGTGCGCTGGAATTTGAAAATACACAACCGGAGAAAATCTGCCACTTCCTTACAGAGCCCCTCCTCCAACACACACGAGGCACCCTCGCTGCGAGGGGGACCCAAGTTCCCATCAGCAAAAACACGTGGGTTTGCTATCCTGGCTCCAAAATGGTGGAATGAGCTCCCCATTGAAATCAGGACCGCAGAAAGCTTACACACCTTCCGGCGCAGACTGAAAACTCATCTCTTTCGACTCCACTTCGAGCGATAGAATGACTAACAAAGAACTGCTAACAGAGCACTTATATACTAATAAAGGACTGGCTTATCTAAAGCCAGTTGAGTAGCACTTGAAACGATTGGCTCTTTGAAACCTGATGTTCTTATATGATTCTGTTTTCTTCAAGGTTGTGTCTTCCTGGTCGAATGTACTTATTGTAAGTCGCTTTGGATAAAAGCGTCAGCTAAATGCAATGTAATGTAATGTAATGTAACGAACGCGCACATGACCAATGAGGGCACGAGATAAGTTTGTGCACAGATGGAAGGCTGACAGGCAGGTAGGCCATCCAGTTATTTTAGCCGGGCCGGCTGATTGGTCGTGCTTTTTACAGTACTACGGCTTCCACAGATGACATTTTTTTGTCAAAGCACTTAATATATTCATTGCTATCGGGATGTTAAGAGCATTCCATGGAATATAACAAAAAGTGTATCTCGAGCCGGTTTCTCAAACGTACCTACCCCACCTTTAAGTACAAGAGTGCTTTTTCCACCTCTGCAGTTCAAGCCTTACAACTCAATTGTCACGGGAGTAGCGACACTGGGCCAAAGGACCACCAAGCGGAGACTTCATCTCAAAAGGGGGACCACAGAAGTTGTTAAAAACATTTGTTTACATTACTGAGAGCAAAATGTAGTGTAACTCTAAATTAAATGAAACAAAATCAAACGGGGTGGAAACCAGGAGACAGAGACTTACTGATGGCCACCAGCTTACAGTATACGTATGTATGTAAAAGTCAGCTGATCTGAGGCCTGTTCAGAGAACGCTGTCACAAATGTCTCAGATGATTCAGCAGCATGTCTCTCTTAAAACTTTGTCAAATAAGGGCATGTGTCACTCAAAGGGTTTGGCAATGGTTCCCTGTGTCTCTATAAAAACTAATGTTTCTTCTTACTGTATTCACTGCAGTGGCCCCTTCACTCACAGCACAGAGAAGACAACAGAAGAACTAGAGAGAATCTCACAGACATCTCATTCTCTAACAAAGGAGGTAAAAGATTTTCACTTGGCTGTATTTAGCTTTATTCTTTGCATTTAGTGATTTAGTCAGAGCCAATGTTTTCACCAAAGTGTTTATACTTTAGTTAATATAAAATGCTGGCTTATGATTTCAAGTGAGGTTCATTTAGAGACTGATTCTAACCCACAAAACTAGTACTAAATTGGCCAAGCATTTTTAAAACTATTTTCTGCATATGCTAATTAATGGTAATTAATGCAACTTATGCCAATTGTGCAAATTGCCCAACATATGCAAGTTAGCATGCAGCAGTTTTTATGTGCTGGGGACCCGTACTTAACATTTCTAACATAAAACGTTGGGGTAATAATTATGTCCAGGTTCACAATAGGAGTCTATGAGCTGGCAAACAGACTAAAAATAATGATATTGTTTGTTAAACACACTAATAGAGCTGATCTGTGTGCAGATGGCTGGCCTGTGCTGGATGGCAGTGATGCTGACCGTCCTCCTGTCTGCTGGAGACAGGGCGGATGCTGTGGACAGTGCGGACGCTGTGGACCTGGAAACACTTGCCTCATACGTAAATCAAATCAGTGCAATGTGAGTCGCTTTCTGAATCTTTCGCTGAAAATCACTCTTATTACTTCTTCGAGACAAAGCAATGGTCTGTGCTATGCAGGATGTTGTTACGATGATTAGAAAGCACTTATAAAGTAAGGCGGTTATATCATCATATCATGGTTACCTGACATGAAGAGCAGTGCAAAGAATGTGTCTGGATCTGTCCTTTGTGTATAAATACAGAAACTGCAAATGGAAACACGCAGGTACCTCGGCTATGAACATGTGTTTCTAATAAAAAGAGGGCTGATCCAGATAATTTCCTTTTATTTATAACAAATGTGCTAGGAGTAAGATGCAGCTTTTATCAACGTTAATACAATACGATAAGACTTCATTGTCATGTCAAATCTGACATTTTTATTTGTCTTGCAACTTGTTCAAGAGCCTCTAACACATTTGACCTGGATTTAACTCTGGTGCCAAAGGAGTGCTTCAGTCTAACTTTATTAAATATGAACATACTCTAAACACACTGCAAGAGAATACTAACAAAAGCTGTTCTGGTAGTTGGTACTGTATTACAATTTAAACATTACACCCTTTCGTCTCAGTATACCTATAGCAACTTAAAACCTGCAGAAATATAGCAACTGCTTTCAGTATTTATGTAGCTCAGTTTTACTAAAAATGTTTTAGATATTGCCAAACTCCGACCAGAATACCCCAAAGACAAAGCTAAGAAATCCATGCATTCATTTGTTTAAGGGTAACAGAATTGGAAATGAACTTAAAATCCACCTTAGAGCCTTTTGCAGGACAAAGCTTAAGAAAGTCTGCATCTCCACAGAGTGACTGGGGCCACCTAGTGTATCATCTAGGTTACTGCTTTAAACATGCATGTATCAAACAGCAGTACATTTTGTGTTGTACTGAAAGATCTATGATGCATGATGGGATGTTTTTCCTTTGACAGGTACGGAACCCATGGCACGTATTGTCTGGCTGTAAGCATCCCATTACCAGAAATGAACAGGAACAAAAACAAGAAAACCTTCCTAGAGGACCTCTTGAAGAAAAGTGATCCTGTTAAGAGAGTGAAGGATAAGCTCGACAAAGACGAGGTGTACGTCGGGACGAGGGTGGTCGCATCCAAGTTCCATGAGGAAGGTCAAAACGCAGAGTCTCGTGTTGTGGACAAGTTGGTCACTTTGTTCAATAACGAAGTAAATAAAGCTCAAGATATGTTGCTTTTCTATGCTGTTGCCACCCCATGTGGAAAATGTTTACAAATAGGAACTACCAGAAGCAACCTCGATAGGTACAATCAAATACGTCTATGGCAGAGTTACGCTGCTGTGTTTTCTGAAGTATTCCAACCAAGAGATCAAAAAGATAGAATTCCTGATGTTAAAATGAGAGCTGCCATTCAGGCCTTCGGGAATTACCAGGGCCCCCGAGGTCAAATCGGTCTAGACCACTTATTCCGTTGTATGAAACCTGAAGGATCCAAATGGATGGTGTGCATCAGTTGTGACAATGGTAATCAAGTTGCACACCAGTGTTTTTCAGATGAAGACGAGCCTGGTCCCAGCCAAAACCAGCCTTCCACTTAACTCACACAGTCTTCCTCTCAACTCAAACAGTCTTCCTCCCAACTCAAACAGTCTTCCTCTCAACTCAACCAGCCCTCCTCTCACCTCAACCAGCCTCAACAAGGCCTAGTTCCTCCTCACAAAGGGGAGTCAGTGGAGGCTGGCAGGTTGCGGGCGGAGGAAAGCACGGCAACAAATAAAAATAAAGGGCGTTAACCTTTGAGTAAAATAGACCCTTTTTGCTTTAACAAGACTAAGAGCATTTCCATTTCTCAGTCTTCAAATAGTAGATTCCTTTCTTTGCATTATCTTGCATTTATGTAGCGCTCACAGGAGATTTTCAGTGGAGGAGGCAAGGAAGAGACATGAGGAGAGAGGAGTCGAGGCAACAGGCAGAAATAAAAGCTTCTTCATCTATGTATTGTGTTGCTATACCGCTGTATTTCTCATCTCTCTAATAAATCACCTTTTCTCTCTTTGAAATTATTGTTTCATGTTTCTTGCCAAAAATAAAGACCAATTCAAACCGAATGTTTGGTTTAGGTACAATTAGGTTCCGCTCAATTCAAACTAAAGCAATGTCTCCTTTGGGTTGGCTTATTTGAAGCTTCAGTACATGCACCTCTCTCGTTATTCTGATTGTTTATCTTCATGGTTTGTTGCAAGGTGCATCGGATAAAAGTGTCAGCTACAGTGGCGAGCCGTGACTTTTATACCTAGGCCCTCTGACCTCGAAAAAAAGAAGAGATATTACGTCACAGCGGAATATCAAAACAGAGGCCTGGGGTGCAAAACGCATCAATGACAGCGACCCTCTACCACACAGAACAACACCATTTATATAAATGCCTATCATGACAGGGCACCCACAGCCAAGTAACAATTACAAATGAATTAAGTCGGCACGGCGGCCCACATTGAAAATGACTTAGGCCTACCTTTGATGATCAAATCACTGAAACACAAAGTCCATCCTCCTGTCCTTTTGGATGAAGCACTTGCGGGTCATTCAGCTGATCCTTTGCCACTCCAGTTTATCATTGTAACTCAATCTTGAAAATGACTCGGTTAATAATTTCGCAACGATGTCATCACTATCACTGAAGTGAGCCATCATGAACGAACTTATGCTAATTATAAATATATCGATCATAAATATATCGTTTAGATTTATGATTCGAAAATAATAATAATAATAATAATAATAATAATAATAATAATAATAATAATAATAATAATAAAAGTAGGGTAGACATGTGGATATTATCCGTCTGAACAAAACGTGCATTTATCTAACAGGTTCGTTTTCCACAGATCTTATTTCCAGCTATTTTCCAAAATCCTATGGAGAAATTCCACTGCTTTCTGTCGAGGGAATCCGAGCGAAGCTTACTTCCGGGTTTTAGGACGCGTCACTGCACCACTTGCATAGACCCAGAGCCATATAATAGAGGAGTTACGACAACGGAAGTCCAAAAACGGTTATCGTCACGTGGTTCATGTGGACGAGGATCGTTCCCCGGAAGTTCATGGCGGGCAATGTGAATGCATTGATAACAGGAGATAGAACTACGATTTTTGGTAATTATTAGTGAATAAAGGTTTTGATTTGCAATATTTATACAACAAATGGATATGTGTATGTATTTACATCAATATGTTTTAAAAAATAAAATCGAATTTGCTAATATTAAGTGATAATATTAGGATTAGTGTGAACAACTAGTTTACATGTTAGGCTAACAGTGCCTTGGTTAAAGAGCCTGTTGCTGTTTATTTATAGCTTTGAATTCTTTAAAACCAATATTATCTTCTTAAACTTGTATGGTAGTCAGGAGCATCACTTTCTAATGTTTATTGATACATTTAGAGCAGGGGTTCTCAAATTGCGGCCCGCAGGCCAATGGCGGCCCTCGGAAATGTTTCCGGCGGCCCGCGATAGTTAACGTGACACGCTGAAATGCATGCGTTATATTTTAATCCTCCATGGTTGTATCTAGTAAGAATTATAATGGAATGTAACCCTCTGGAGTCGGTGGACGCGGTGCGCATAATTTTACATAATTAATCATATATTTTCGATTATAAGGAGTAGAAATATATGATTCACATATCTGCGGAATCGCTGGAATAGTAGCTTTCCAGCGGTATCTCCTGTGAGACTGTAACCAGGGAACAGCAGCCAATATGGCCGCTCAAAGCAGCTTGACTTTACACTGTGTGGGATTGGTGGATTTGTGTGTCCGTCAAGGAAATCTCGGCCGGCAGCCATCACGGTCTGAAATGACCAATGGACATCGAGAAATCACTAAGGGCCTACCCATCAAGTAAAAAAAACATAAACCACGTGTCTCCCATCAGTTTACGTCTGTGAGGAGAGAGAGAGAGACAGAGAAAATGGCTAAAAAAAACTTTACAGTTGCCGACTTCGCTAGAGATTTTTTTCGCTAGCAGCAGTGAAGATAGAGCCCCAGAACCTGAAGTCTTCGACTCTTCTGAAGAAGAAGAATACAAAGACAACAACAAGGATCCATTTGGACATGGGTAAGTGTAAATATTACAGTAATAGTGTACTGGCAATGTGTGGGGAATACCGCGAAAATGAACAATAGGTTTATTGATATATATTTTTGATCGATAGTCATGAACTTTTTATTGGGACAAAATAGACTCTCCATTAGCAAACGTTTACTCTGTGTTAACGTTGTTTTGGTGTGTAAAAGTGAGATTACATGTGTAGATAATTAAATTAATCATTTATTCGTCCCACAACGGAGACATTTACAGTGACATGTTTTTGCCATAGATTATTTTATCATACTGTTCTGTACAGATGAGACTTTGTCATAGATTTATTTATATGTGTGCCTGTTATTATTTTACCGTCCTGTACAGATGAGACTTTGTAATCAGATGTAGCCTATGTATATGTGTGTCTGTGATTTTATACTGAATGTAAAGTAACTGGAAGTGTGTGTGTGTGTGTGTGTGTGTGTGTGTGTGTGTGTGTGTGTGTGTGTGTGTGTGTGTGTGTGTGTGTGTGTGTGTGTGTGTGTGTGTGTGTGTGTGTGTGTGCGTGCGTGCGTGCGTGCGTGCGTGCGTGCGTGCGTGCGTGTGTGCGTGTGTGTGTGTGTGTGTGTGTGTGTGTGTGTGTGTGTGTGTGTGTGTGTGTGTGTGTGTGTGTGTGTGTGTGTGTGTGTGTGTGTGTGTGTGTGTCTGTCCTTTCCCCGCTCAGAGACCCAGGTCGTCGCACGCATCTCTGCTTGTTTAGCTGACATCTCTCAGTGGATGTCTGCTCATCATCTCAAGCTCAACCTTGACAAAACTGAAGTGCTTTTCCTTCCGGGAAAAGATTGTCCCTCTCTTGACCTAACTATCAACATCGGCCCCTCTGTTGTTTCCCCGACTCAGACTGCAAGGAATCTGGGTGTGATCCTAGATAACAACCTGTCGTTTACTGCAAACATCGCTGCTACAACCCGCTGCTGCAGATACACGCTTTTCAACATCAGGAAGATACGCCCCCAGCTGACCCAGAAATCGACGCAGGTTCTGGTCCAGGCTCTCGTCACCTCACGCCTAGACTACTGCAACTCCCTCCTGGCTGGTCTACCTGCATGTGCCATCCGACCTCTGCAGCTCATTCAGAATGCAGCGGCTCGTCTGGTCTTCAACCTTCCAAAATGTTCCCACACCACGCCGCTCCTCCGCTCCCTCCACTGGCTTCCGGTAACGGCTAGAATCCACTTCAAGACACTGGTACTTGCGTACCATGCTGCGAATGGATCTGGCCCTTCCTACATCCAGGACATGGTTAAACCGTACACCCCAGCACGTGCTCTACGCTCTGCATCAGCCAAACGGCTCGCTGCACCCTCGCTGCGAGGGGGACCCAAGTTCCCATCAGCAAAAACACGTGGGTTTGCTATCCTGGCTCCAAAATGGTGGAATGAGCTCCCCATTGAAATCAGGACCGCAGAAAGCTTACACACCTTCCGGCGCAGACTGAAAACTCATCTCTTTCGACTCCACTTCGAGCGATAGAATGACTAACAAAGAACTGCTAACAGAGCACTTATATACTAATAAAGGACTGGCTTATCTAAAGCCAGTCGAGTAGCACTTGAAACGATTGGCTCTTTGAAACCTGATGTTCTTATATGATTCTGTTTTCTTCAAGGTTGTGTCTTCCTGGTCGAATGTACTTATTGTAAGTCGCTTTGGATAAAAGCGTCAGCTAAATGCAATGTAATGTAATGTAATGTAATGTGTGTGTGTCTCCTTCTGCAACCTCCCAAACTTTATTTTTATGTGTGCATTGTTATTTGTGCTTGAGCAACATTTTACTTGAACTTTATTTCAATGAAATTAGTTGTAATTATTGTCCTACACAGGCGGCGTTTATCCAGCAGCCACAACATCCATCTGTGCCGGCCCCCAGGTCAAGATCTACTGTGGCTCAAGGGCCTTCACCAGAGCCATCACCACCAAGGACCAGCAGACCAGCATCACTACAGCTGCCTCCACCTCCATCTGCGGCTGCCACCAGGTCAAGATACACCTCAGCACAAAGGCTCCACCACAGCCATCACCTTCAACCCAGCCAGCAAGGAGGTCTCGTGGAGGTCTCGTATAGCACTTGTACACCCCACCTACACAGCAGCCCATGTACCATCACCCTCACCTACACAGCAGCCAGACCCACTGTCTTGGAAGACAGACAAAGACCTTGACACTGTCTTGACATTTATAATGAATAGTTGGTTGAAAGTGCTGATGTTCAATATTGTAAATAGTGAGATTTTCCAGTTTCTTATATTTATATAAATAGTTGGCTGAAAAAAACATATTTATAATAAATTGTTGGTTGAAAAAAAGATTGAATGCTCAATTTGTATTTGTACACATCACATGAGCCTTGGTATGTAATATGAAGTCATTATTCAGTCCTGATGTATCTCAGTCCCTGTTGTGGTGAAAGTAGAGTGATAAACACTTGTTTTACTCAACATTTTAATTTAATTTTTTTAATTATAGACATGAATAACACATTTATATACAGTGTAATTCAAATATTTCACTGCTTTTGTGATCCTAGCACTTTGGTAACCAAATCTAAAACACCAAACCAATTCGATCACATGAGTAAATTTGTGTTTTCACAAGAGTTTTGAAGATTTTCCAAATATCGGATGTCACATTTTAAGCTTTTGAGCTTCATCAAACAGTGCTCTAAGGTGAGAAATATGCATATATAGCAAGACCAGAGATTGTCCTGAACATTTTGATATTGAACACATGGGGTGCCATGTTAGAAGAAATACATTTAAAAGGTGATTTAAGAAAACATCTAAAAATCGAGAAAATACCCTTAGACTCCAGAGGGTTAAGAATGGTAAAACTGCGCCCCCTGGGTTGTCATTCCTAAATTATGAATGACAGCTTGTGGAAAGTTTGCTAGACTACTGGTTGCATGGCAACTAGGCATCTCGCGAGTTGCGGTAATTGGTTACTTAGTACAATAAAGAAAGGATTTGTTTTGGAATTATTTTGTGTTCCGTTTTTTCTTGGGCGGCCCTCAATCCAATATTGGGTAACTAAATTGGCCCTCACTCATCAAAACTTTGAGAACCCCTGATTTAGAGGGAGGGGATCTAAAGTAATGCTTTAAAATTCAGATTAGATTCATTTCTACCATTTTCTTAAATTCATGGTAGTTTCAGTAATCTAGTTTCTTGTAAGACACAAGCTATCTAAATGAATAATGTCATCTTTATGGCTTTCAGAAAGGACAGGAGACCGACAGGTGACTATCAAAGGACGAGCAGCAGCAGCAGCATGATGATGATGATGATGATGATGATGATGATGATGATGATGATGATGATGATGATGATGATGATAAATGTGTTGTTTTAGGAACATCCATTGCAAATACATGGAATTCAATAAACATTGAATAGCATATCATGCAGTTTGTCTGTGCCTTTTCCTCCGTGTTGTCCTGGTTTGCTGTGCTGCCTCCTAGTCGCCACCATGGTTTGCTGTGCTGCCTGGGGATGCTCCAATCGCTCAGAGAAAGGAGTACGAATGTACGGCTTCCCCACTGACACAGAGCGGAGGAAAAAATGGCTGGCTCAAGTCAGCAGGAGCAATTTCACGACCAACAGCAACAACATATGTGATGTAATTATATACAAACACTGCATTTGCACTTTTTCACAAAACGAAAACCACACCATTGGGAGAGCTTAATGTTTTGTTCAATACAATAAAAACAGGGAAAGGCTTGAAAAACACTGAGAGTTGAGACTCAGGGTGCAGGGTGAGGGTCTCAGTGCAGGTATTCAGGCTCCATTGAATCCCCCTCTGGTTCTTGTGCTGAAAGAGGGAGTAACAGACAGGAGAAAGGGTTAAACACACACAGCACACCTATTGGATGGGAAATGCCTTGGGGAGATAAGGTGTTTACTTATATACAGTGTTGGGTGTAACGCGTTACAAAAGTAACGGAGTTACAGTAATATATTACTTTTTGCTGTAACGAAGTAATGTAACGCATTACTAATGAAATGTGGGTAATATATTACCCGTTACAATGCTCAGTAACGCAGTTACAACACATTTTAACCCGAAATTAAATGGTGTTTTGTTTTTTAAGAATGTACTAACATAGCGAGACATTCCGACACCAGACACATTGTGCGGTTAGATTAGTAAACCTGGTGTTTACCCTTCAGGCTTCGCGTCGGGATCTTCGGGGCAGTTGAATGTTATGCACCCTCTAGCTATTCAAAAAAGAGAACGGAGCGAAAAATACTAACAACAAATTGTGTCAGGTGCGCGTGACCTGCTCCGCTGCACGTGCATCATTTCCAAAGTGCTTCCACAGCAGTGACACACATCTGTGGATAATCATTTATACGAAAATGGTTAAAGCAACCATCACTAAACGCCAGCAACACTGCATCTACTGCAGACCGTAGCAACAGGTCAGATGGGGACATCACATTACCCTCCGTTGTGGACACTAGCTTACTCCCGCCTGACTCGCCGCCCTCAACCCCGGAGCAGCACTCTTCGTTGCCCGAAACTACGCCGCCTCTCTGCGGCCCGCAGGTGCCAGCCAGGATACCACGGCAAAACAGAGCCTGCCCAGGTATATCTAAACAAGTACCCGCCTGTACAGTGGGGTTAGGTGGTCATTTTGCAGCTCGTGGTATACAAATAGACAAGGGCTAGAATATTCATGTGAAAATAGTGCCATATTCTGCCATGCCTGTAGAAATGTTGGGTCAAACATAATGCATACAATAGCACAGATGCCTTCACCACGAATGGCTACACAAATATCTCATATCCCAAGCTTATCAACGAGCTGATGTTGCAGCTGAAATGTTCACACAAAGTCAACCTCACATGATGATGTGATCCAGTTTTCAAGCACAGTAAATATTCTCTTCCCAGAGTATATGATGGGACCAAAGTGATGTTTAGTAGGCTACATAGTTTTAATAATACTTTTGCTTTTCAATGTTTGCCATTTCAAACCATGAGCTGGTTCAAATAATATTTGCCTTGATTTACAAGATGTTCTCATTTGTTTTATCAGTACAGTTTTGAAGCTTTTGTGCTTTTCTTTGCCATAGTCCACTATATGAGATATTTCATGATTGCACTTTTAACTCACTTGAAATGTTCTCACTTGCTTGGTTTCAAAACATAACAAATGCCATAATCTGTTCATTGGGACCATCAATGCTATTTTTCATTGCTGTTGCCACTATTGCTCATGTAAACCTACTGCTGCTGCGCCCCCTGTAACCTCAGAGGCACCCCGAGTCATTTTGTTCTGGAACCGGGCCTGTACATGACCATATACTAAACACACTACAGAGCCCATTCCGTGTCCTGTTAGTGTTTACTTCCTCTCTGCCTTCTTCTGGTGATTTATCTGACGTCCAGCACTCCGTCTTTTAACCTCTTTTCCTTTCTCTTTCTTGATCCTCCTTAGCAACCTTCATTATAGTCCTTGACAGTGGTCTGTACTGCTGTATTAACAACGTGTCACATGTTAAGAAGTTACAATCAGACTCGAGTATTCAACTAAGCCGTGTAATACAAGTTGTTAGTCGCCTTAAGGGCCTACCCAGTTGTTATGCTATACCCCATCGCCCTTCACTGGATGTATAATGAGCAGCACTAAACTACATTTTAGCATTTAAAATACCTAGCCATTCTTTTGCGGTTATTTTGGTGAAAGTAACTAGAAAAGTAACTAAAGTAGTGTAACTCATTACATTTCAGAGACAGTAATTTTGTAATGTAACTTATTACTTTCAAAAGAGAGTAATAAGTAATATGTAATATATTACATTTTGGAAGTAACTTGCCCAACACTGCTTATATAAAACAGTAGTATTAAACTTACCTTGTGTTTTCAGTCCCTCTCCCTTTGCCATCAATCCAAAATCAGCTGAGCTGCAACATTATACAGACAGGTAATAATCAACAGAATCACAAGGACACAATATGGCTCTGCTAAAAACACTCACTCTTACACGCACCAAAGTTATATTTATCTAATATTTAACTCCCTCCACCCCCACATACAATCCCGTTTAGAAGCCCCTCTTCTCTAATTCAACATGTTGGACAAATAGACATTAAGAGAACGGAATTTACAATTAAAAAGCTGTTCAACGTGTGTTGCAAACTTGCTTCGGTATGCTAGCTTAATCTGTTATCTGTAAACGTTCCCTAAATCTACTAATTTAGGGATAATCCAATGACATCCTTTAATACACATGTTCATTTGAATCAGATGTACTGATAATATCCGCAATATAAATCTTTAAACTTCTTCTTACCTTTAAAAGTCCGTCACGAATGGTCTATTATGCTGCAACTCTACAGCTCTGTTAGCCTTGGCGCTAACTTCCGGGGAACGATTGAGAGGCACCACGATCCGCCATTGCTGTAAAAAAGTGGTCCATTGGAGTGAACGGAGATGTCGTAACTCTTCTATTATTATTATTATATGGCTCTGCATAGACCCATGCATAGACCTCACAGCGGGCGGAACTTGTCATAAAGTCCGCGAAAAGAAAGCCCGCCCATTTAGAGGGAAGATATGATTGGTCAATTGTACTGTCATTTGACATTACTCTCTCGTTGAGTTACTATAGCTGGCCCTCTGTGAATGTAGAGAGGGACCAAGCTCTCCCGTCTTCACAGAACTCGCAGAGACGGCATTTAACCTTTCACATTCCAACAGAAACTGAACAGGCAGATTCGAAGGATTTATTTCTTTGGAAATATTATTTTACACACAATTCAATCAAGTTATTTTGGTCAAACTAATGAAAAATATAACATCAAAAACATTAATGTTTTCAAATATTATTTTTTAGAATATCTTAGGCCCTCACAGAGCCCGCCACGATCATTTTCTCCTCCTTTTGTTGACATATGGGAAATAACTGCGGTCTGGCTCTCCCAACATACACCCGGTTTGATTGGCTAGTGCTTGTACTGTCAGATTTACATACGAGGGATTTGATTGGCTGACGCCTCCGTCGAGGCGGCAAAAGTAGAACATTGCTCTACTTTTTCAGCGAGCACCTCAAGAGAAGCTACGCTTTGCTCCCACAATGCAGTTCGGCGAATCGTGACGTCACCCCATTCAAAGTGAATGGGCAGAAGCGTTGAAGCGGCAACGCACGCCGCCGTGTGTAGGGGCCGTAACAGCAGTGGCGAAGCGTGTCTATCACAACTGGACCTTCTGTAGACACAAACGCCCCTCCCCCCCCCCCACGCACGCCGCAGCAGCTGCCGCTGCAGCCGCTCTTGTCAGATTTAAATGCACAACAACTCGTACTACACTCAAGACAGACATTAACGAACCATTAATCAAAAAGTCTGTGGAAACAAAATGCAACCAGCTCAACGAGATGCATAACCAGCACATAAAAAGTAGTCTCACTCACCAATGGTCCTCACTTAAAGACGAAATCCATCCTCCTGTCCTTTTGGATGAATTTTTATATAAAAGGGTTTCACATAAGTGAAGACACCTCAAGAAAACACTCAGAGCGAGGGGACATGCACGTTCCTCTGAGCTGAGTTATTGACAGATTCGAATTTCGCCGATCAATAACTCATGAACATAACGTTGTAAAAATAGAAACAACATGACTTTACAATCATAGCAAGGTAGACAACGACAGAGTCATTTTTATCAGAACAGTTCGATACGCCGTCATCCGAGCTAAACATCAAGAATTGGTCACAATCTGCAGCTGGAGGAAGGAGAGGAGTGCTTAGGGACCGTCTACAAACTGCAACGGGGTTTTGCGAGATATCGCAAAAGTATTGCGAGATCTCGCAAAGGGGTTTTGCGATATCTCGCAAAGGTTTTGCGATATCTCGCAAAACATTTTATTTTATTTTTTTTAAATAATTGTTTTTTTCTTCTCCATGTCCCCTAGGGGGCTCCGTAGGATTGTCCTGTTCTGTTCCGTGCATATGTTTTATCCGTTTGAGGGCGGAAAATGTCCTTTCCACAGATGCAGTGGTGACAGGGATCGTTACAACCAGACATATCAGTGCATATAGCTGATGCATGCTGTCACATAGTTATTTTCGTTGGAAAAAGAAAAGGAGGTCAGATGGGTTATTTCCCTGAAAATAGATTTCTACTACGTAAGCATTAAAGCAACCTTCCCACGTGAATCCTACGCACAGCGTTATAAATGAGGCCCCAAGTCTCAGGTTACGCTATAGGAAGTGTAGGTACAACCATATATATATATAAACACGTGTATATATATATCTATGGGTACAACGCTACATTTCCCGCCCCTTCGCAGTCATACAGAGAGCGGCGAGAAACATTTCCTCAGGCATCGAAAAGAGGAACTGAAATTCACATGTCTAAATGATGCCGTTGGAATTGAAATGTGTGGAACCGGTTCTCGGTACCCAACCCTAATCTTGGAGGTTGGTGGGATCCTCATTCTTAATCAGTACACGGAAAATAAAACACAATTCATGTTAGAGAACAGGAAGACTCTTTTTAGTCCTGGTCCATTTGCTTTAGAAGTTATTCAGAAGTAGGCCTACTTATAATGCATTCACTTCATAAATCATCTCATATATTCCCCCTGCATTTAATCAAAGGTAGGACATCAATATCTGCACTTCAGACTCATTTATATACATATTTTAAAGATAATCACATATACAGGGAGACAACTACTAGAAAAGGTTCTTTTCTAACTCAACGTTAAGTCATAAGAAAGTAAAAAGCATCATTCTGTTTAAGTGAATTTGACTCTTTTATCCAAGTTGAATTGTTCAAATAGAAAGCATTGAGAACTACTTAAATGTATATGTTATTGCAGTGTATGTGTTTATATATATATATATATATAAGAGCGCTGTAATGATCTGCAGAGCAAAAGGGGATAAGAACCTTGGTTTTCCAATACTCTATCAGTCAGGGCAGGTGTTGTATGTTTGCTGTGACACTAAGTATCTGGGACACATCATCACAGATGAAATGGCTGATGATGACATGTATAGACAGCGGCGTGTCTTATATACACAAGCTAACATGTTGGCTAGAACATTCTCTTGGTGTTCAGATAAGGTTAAGGTGAACCTCTTGAGAGCTTATTGTACTCCTCTGTATACTGCCCCCTTGTGGCTCAAGAAGGCGAGCCTCCAGGAGCTCCAGGTGGCTTATAATGACTGTTTGCGTATACTGGTTAGAAAACCAAGGTGGTGCAGTGCAAGTGAAATGTTTTGTAATGCACGAGTCGACACGTTCCATGCTCTCTTGAGAAATCTAAAGTACAAATTCATCTGTCGATTGAATGTTTCTCATAACTCTGTCATTATGCTGCTTTCAAATCCGTGGCTGCAGTCAAATAATCCAAAGATCAGCTCCTAAATTCTAACCCTATCGTCTATTCCTTGACCTCTGAGTGAAACATCACAGGGTTAAGGGATAGTGGACAGGAGAATTCAAAAGGACTTAGGAGAAGAGACTGCGGTACTTTAGAGAATCCGAATGCACTTTCACTATCCGACGTGTTTATGATGCGCCAGCGGACGTCATGAATGTGCGTCTGCTGCTGTGGGGAAACTATGGAAACTACAGTTTTCTATTCAGCGGACTACAACATGGATGTTTAATAAGAACGAGGGACTACTGTAAACTCATCTAGAGACTCTGTACCGTTCTCTGATGCTGTTGCTTTGCTTTATGAACGTGGACAACAGAGAAACATATTCTTCAGGACCAAAGTTGGAATTGAAATAAAAAAGGAAAGTGAAACTTATGCTCGTCACCCTCTCCCTCCCAATACGTATGATTGTATGAACTAAAGATCTTAAAATCAATACAAATGTATTTATTATAAACGTTAGTCCTTAACATCTATCACTGTGTATATCACCATTCAAACATATTTTAAAAGTTGAACAAACCCCACACAGCTCAGTAAAGACTGTGAAATGTTGACTTTATTTGATAATTTCAGTAAAAACTAACGTTCATATTTCTCTTTTTGATTATAATACTGATGAACGTTCAAAACAAAGCACTTTGGCAACTTACCACCTATGTTTTAAAATGCTTAATAAGCACCGTAACTTTCATGATATCATTTCTCAGTCATAATCGGTTGTTTCCGTGAACGGCCGACTGTTGAGTGACGGCAAATGCTGCGGCTGCAAGGCATTGTGGGGCAGCATTTTCGCTTCTCCTGTCGGTTAGGGAGGTCCAGTGGTTCCTAAGCTAAAGAAGGTTATAAAGGAAGTTTGAAACCACCTTTCCTATCATTCCCCTCATTCTAGAGAATTCGAACGGCACTTATCATGGCTGCCACTGAGGGACTTCCGGGTCATTTCACTCCTTTAGGAAGGTTCCTAAGCTAAATGGACTATTCGACTTCAGCCCCTGTCTCAGTGCTGTACGACACCAGTCACCTCTGTGGAAACATTGGTATAACTGCCTTTTTTAATTGATATGTGTTGCATTTATTTTAACAATTGACCTAGAGTATAACGCTGATTCTTAGCACCTGGATATTTAGCACTTTACATTTAACTTAGCTGACGCTTTTATCCGAAGCACCTTGCAACAAACCATGAAGATAAACAATCAGAATAACAAGAGAGGTGCATGTACTGAAGCTTCCAATAAGCCCACCCAAAGGAGACATTGCTAGTAGTTATAATCATGCCCCTTTCGTCTCATTAGTATGCATGAAAAAGTGCCAGGTGGACACGCCCCCGATTATGCAAATGAGCTAAGTCCGTCTCCCATTGGTCAATGAGCTAAGTCCCACCTCCCATGTCCCGCCTCCTATTGTTCGATGTGTGTTATCAGGTAGGCGTGAAATGCCCCCCTGTGTAGTGCCTTTGTTGTCTAATTCTTTGATGTGTTAATTAGGGCAGACTCTTTGAAGTTATGTTGTCTGGCCCCTGTCCCCTCACACCCCTTTGTAGTCTAGTCCATTGATGTGTGTTAACAGGTAGGTGTGAAAAGCCCCCCTGTGTAGTGCCTTTGTTGTCTAATTATTTGATGTGTTGATTAAGGCAGACTCTTTGAAGTTATGTTGTCTGGCCCCTGTCCCTCAGAGCCCTTTGTTATCTAATCTAATTAGCCTTTGATGTTTTCCCCTTTGATGTGAGGTGTGATTTCACACTGGTGAAAGCCTTGGATGTTAATCGAGGTGTCTCTTTGAAGTTATGCGTGAGACTGTCTACCCGCCCCCTCCCAGCCTCTCCCCCTTTTCTCCACCCCCCTTCCTGTGGCTATGAAGCCAGCAGATAGTGGGGGTGGAATTAGATGAAGATAGAAATACACTCAAACTAAATTATCAAGTCACCATTCAAAAAATAAAAATGTCAAGAGACGCCTCGAATGGGGTTTAACCAGCCTGTGACAGCTTACCCGTCTGAAGAGCCAGTCAAGAAACGAATGCAGCATCTGGGCCGGGTTCAAAGTACAGCCTCTTTCTGGTCATGTGTGTTGGAGGAGGGGCTCTGTAAGGAAGTCTGAAGGAAGGGGCATATTTTCCCCCCGTTTGTGTACTTTCAAATTATAGCTCACTCGAGATGGTTTCTCCAAAATGACATAAATGCATACATAAAAAGTGTATCTTACAGTTCCTTTAGTTGTAGGATTGTGAACTAATGTATAATTACTTTTATTAACTATAGGTTTGCATCCATTAAAGTGTTCCTTTGTGAGTGAATTACACACAAATCTGCAGAGTGTCACTAAAAAAGTTTTACGCAGTGACTGACATTCTGTATGGGAGTTCACACCCGAGCTGCTGCAGGGGTTGAGTATGTTTTGGCTCTCGGGGGATGGTGGGTTAAGAGACAGATTCTTAACAAAATCTTTACACATAAATCTGCTGAATTTCTGTAAAAAAAGTCTTTAAAATCACAAACTGCCATTAAGAGTCAGAAGCCTAACGAAATCTCATCAAACAGAGTACGTTATGTTAGTGGTCCTCTTTTATACACAAAAGTGTATATTTTCAGTAACTTTCTTAGATAATTTAAGCATAAATCTTGCAAATGTTCAAAACAGCCTTGTTTCACTGAAATAGCCTCAAAATCACAAACTGACATTAAGAGTCAGGGGGTTAACGAAATCTACTAAAACAAAGTACTTCATTATCTACTTTTTTCAGCTTTTATACACAAAAGTGCAGGGAAGGTACGCAGATTTAGAACACTATCTGTGCGATGAGAAGGAAGAGGGACGGGGGAGGAAAATTCAGAGGATGAAGAAGTAGAAGCCATTATTCTTCACTCTTTTGTAAAACGGACAGTTTCAAGAAAGATGAAACCGTGTTTATGCAGACATGCAAAATATCTGAAGCCCTATAAAAAAGTTACAAGTATATTGTGTGAAAATATCTCAGAAAGTCGTAATATTGTTTATTAGTGATACCTGAGGATATTCTCTTTTTTATTTGTAGCGACTGTGAACTAATGTGTAATTACTTTTTTACTAACTATAAGAAAAGTCTCTCTGAAGAGGGGAAATAATAAAACTATTTTAAAAACATGATCTTTGTCTTTTTATAATTACTTTACACCACTATAAGGAAACCCAATATTAAGTTTGTGTGAGGTTGTACTAGGGATAATATTAGATTTTTGCTGTACCGATAAAGAATGTGTGTTTCTGCTCCATTTCACTCCATGAAGCCTCCAGCTTGTACAAGGGCTCCGCCTCCACTTAACATAACATGTCCCGCCCTCCTCACCAGATCATTTAAAAGTAAGGGGATGGAAATAGACGAAAATAAATACGCTCAAACTAAATAACAGGCCAGTCATTTCCAATCACCAAGGCACTTTTCAAAAAAGAAAAATGGCCAAGAGAAGCATAGATATGGGTTTAATCAGCGAGACGCCTGTGACAACGTACAGCCATCAGTCCGGAGCGCCAATCAAGAAACTAATGCAATATCTGGGCCGGGTTCAGACGCCTCCAGCCGAAGATCTTCATGAAGAATGGACTCTGAAAAATGGCGATGTGTGGGGTTATGTATTCAACTATATGGTGAATGAACTGCATTTCTACAATCTGAAGAATGGAGAAACGTACGGACCCCGCAGTGTTAAAGCGAAACTGACCTCAACAGATTGGGCTGTGTTGATCTCCACGCAACCACGGGTTCGGAAGAAGTAGTGCATCAAGAAACCATAGTGGAACCAGCGGTGTACAAGATATTTGCAAAGAAAAGCATAGAAACACAGACAGCATGCGAGATCAAAGAAGAGATTTCACCGCTGCCCCTCAAGGTGGAGGAAGAAGAAAGAGTTATTTCCCCGCTGCCAGAAGTGAGAAGAGTCCTGACAAGCACCGTCTGGGAAACTAAAAGCGGTCCATCGGGGCGATGGTATTACAGTGCAAGCCATTTGGAAACGCGGGGGAAGGACCCCTCTGATGATTTTGTTTTGGAATATTTCAACTCGACATGTGGAGTTTTTCAGACATCTGTACGGGTGCCTCTGACTGCTTGGCTGAAAATGATTGATGGAAAAGCTACAAAGCTTAAAGAACTTTTTAAACAGAGTCAGACATCGATGGACATTATACTGGTGAAAAAGAATCTCACCTTTACAGAGGACTCCACCTCCCACTCAACATAACAAGTCACACCCTCCTCACCAGATCATTTTAAACTAAGGACCCCTCAAAGAAAAACATTGTGTATTCTACCTATGTAAAAAGAGTGTCAGGATTGTCTAACGAAAATGTGTTATCTCTGTATCAAGATGATGTGTTTAAAAATGAATTTTGTGAAAAAAAACAACTGTGTGAGAGACGTCATAAAGACACTCATTTTAACCACAGTGTTTGTTCTCTACAAATGTTTTAAGATTGTTACAAAATGTAAAAAATAAAAGGTATGGAGACAAAATTAATTCAGGTGACTCTGGCTTTATTAAGAAAACAAACATGTAATACAAATGGTTTAGGGGTTAAATGTAACCATCGTGGACTTAATAGTCTAACAAAATACTTTATCTGAATACATTTGTTCTTTTTAAGAGCACTATTTGAAATTATTTATTTATTATTTCAGTGGAACAATCCAGTTTTTGTTAACATCAACGTTTTATTCTCTTTTTTCTTGTGTTACTAAGATACTTTTAGACACACTTTGGCGTATGCAACACTTGTTCAGATAAACAAGGTTTTTTCTTTTCTGATAAACTTACATATTTTAGTTATTTTCTGCTACCAAGATACTTTGAGATACACCCTGATGTACGCAACACTTAACAAAGGGTATAATATGAAGTACTTGGTAAGGAAGGGGTTTTTCTTTAAGGGGTGCACAACTTTAGAACAGGGTAAAATATTCATTAATTTGTATTGAATTGAGTTTTCTTTTTTGATTTTCAACATACTATATGACTTTTCCATATTTCTGACATGCTATACTTTTTTGACTTTTTTTCTGTAGAATCTTGACAAAACTATTACTTGTTCTTAAATGATGGCCTATTGCTGGAGATGAGATGAAAAAGCTACAACGCTTAAAGAACTTTTTTCTAAAAACTCTCAATTCTATAATTGACTAACCCCCATTCAACGCAATAAGCCCCACCCTCCACTCAGAAAATCATCTAAAATGAAGGACCTCACTAAGACGACCGTTGTAAACTAGCCATGGAGCAGAGAAAAGCCAAGACTTCCCCCGTGAGTTTCAGCCAGGAACAGACTCCTGGACTACCATTGGGGAAACCCGAATCTTGCAGTACTACTGCTGCTGATGCTACTCCTCGGGTCAAGAAGTCTCGGTTTAGGGACACAGTGAAATCGGAGTTGTTTCATATTCTGGAGAGGGTGTTGTATCGGTACAGAGAAGAAATATGCAAAGGATGCCGACGCAGTAACCCCGACCAGAGGCAACACGATTGTCGGAATGACATGCCCGATTTCTTCTTCAGAAACAATTACAACGCGTTAATGAAAAGACTTTGGCTCGCCGACTTCGTTGCAGTGATTGACCAGAGTCTTATTGAAAAAGGCATTTGCGAGGATAAACTGAGGATAGGACGTGCTTTGGAAGCTTTTCTGCACAAGCTTGTAAAATGCAGATGCCTCGAGGAGAGACTTGAAAATATCCATACAGAGCTGTATGGAGAAGAAGAAGACTAACAACCAGCAGTTGGATGGAGAAGAAGCCAGGGACGTGTTCGATGCAGTGACTTTTTTCTTTAAGTAAAATAAAAAATGGGAAACTACTATGCAAAACGCTCTGTATATATTGATCATAATGTAGTCATTACCCTTTTACTAAGTGTGGTGATGAGGACCATTGAAAACAGAACGAGTAGTGACCCCTGTGTAAAAAGAATGGCTGTAGTTTGTAAACTGGAAAACATTTTGGATATCGTTCGTTCTGGCAGTACTATTCCGGGTCATTGGGAAACGATTGTAAACGAAACATTTAAAGTGGTCCTGGAATCTTCATTTTCCGAAACATTCTGTAACATTATCTCAGAAATGAAACAAACATCAAAAGTGTATCATGTGCTCTCATTGTATGCTCTGTTTGTAGATGTAATGCATCTGTGCGTCGAAAACAGCATACACATGAATATTTTGACTGAAGTGAAAAAACTCCATCACGATATCTCCAGTAATATGGGGAATTCTAAGCTGGAGACGGTCCTGGGGATGCTACAATCAGTATAACTATTGATTTTGTGTATGAAAAATAAAAAAAGTGGTTTTTTACATCTAAAAACTGTTGTCATCATTATAGCAAGGGGAGCGTGTCTGATACATGTGTATTACAGTCCTTTTTGTTGTGTTTTTCAGTGTTTTCTGTGTGTCTGTACACACAAAGCACAAATCATTATCTACTTTTCAGCTTTTATACACAAAAGTGTATCTTTTCAGTAACTTTCTCAGAGAATGTAAGCATAAATCTGTCAAATGTTCAAATCAGCCTTGTTTCTCTCCCCTACTTTGTAACATCCAGTCATTAAGCCCATATCTGTTATCCTGGTGATAATAAGGGCAGGCTACATCAGACTTGGTTTTTCTCAGATCCATGGCTAGATTTCAACAGTCGTCCTTAGTTTTATATGATTTGCTGAGTGGGTGGGACATATTGCGTTGAGTGGGAGGCCTCATCTGTAGAAAGTACTCTGTTTGAGGAGATTTCGTTAGGATTCTGACTCTTAATGGCAGTTTGTGATTTTGAGGCTATTTCAGTGAAAACAAGGCTGTTTTGAACATTTGACAGATTTATGCTTAATTCTCTCAGAAAGTTACTGAAAGATACACTTTTGTGTAAAAAAGCTGAAAAGTAGATAATGAAGTGTGCTTTGTGTGTACAGACACACAGAAAACACTGAAAAACACCAAAAGAAGGACTTTAATACACATGTATCAGACACACTCACCTTGCTATAATGATGACAACAGTTTTTATATGTAAAAAACCACTTTTTTTATTTTCACACACAAAAATCAATAGTTATACTGATTGTAGCATCCCCAGGACCATCTCCAGCTTAGAATTCCCCATATTACTGGAGATATCGTGATGGAGTTTTTTCACTTCAGTCAAAATATTCACGTGTATGCTGTTTTCGACGCAAAGATGCATTACATCTACAAACAGAGCATACAATGAGAGCACATGATACACTTTTGATGTTTGTTTCATTTCTGAGATAATGTTACAGAATGTTTTGGAAAATGAAGATTCCAGGACCACTTAAAATGTTTCGTTTACAATCATTTCCCAATGACCCGGAATAGTACTGCCAGAACCAACCTGATCTCACCAGAATGCGTGACTCCACCACGACTCCTTAACACCGCATTGCGTGGTGTTGTCACGAACTTTGTTACATTTACGTGTCTGCACCACGCAAACAACCCCAATGTAAAGTGAATGAGGCTCCTTTGTCGTGGTGCACACACGCATTTCTACAACGTCCCGCAGTGAGCTTTTATTCTATACAACGTTTTTAAAATCTAATTATAGCTTGTAGTAACTCAAGGGAGGGAGGCTTCTTTTATTTTATTTGTATTCATAATATTTTTTATTTTTCGACAGAATGTATTATGGTGCATTAGTTACGAATTTTTGTTCTCAAAAAACAGTGCATTGTGTGTAATGCAACTGTGATTTTTATTAAATTAGTTTGTTTTTAAGGAAGGCCAGAGCTTCAGCTGTGTCAAATAGATTGTTCCCTTTAGTTAACGTTTTTTAAAAGAACATTATATTCCAATTTGATCATGTCCCCTTTATTGTATTACGGAGAGCAATGTGAGCATCCATTCCCATTGGATAACGGAGTATTTTGCACCCGGAAGTAAGTATTCTCTGTCGATTGATTTTACAGTGCTATCTGCACTACTCATCAACTAAAAAACACCAGATTATCCTTGTTGATTACACAACATTGATTGGTTTAAATTGTGTACAATGCTTTTGTAATTTTCCCCTTCGATTCGGAGAAACAAACATTTGTTCAGTTTAGGATGGCCGAAGACACTACACTACCCAGAATCCTCAGCTATCGTTTGGGACTACACCATGTGCTTTGCTTGACAATGGTGAAGTTTACGCTGAGCGACAAACAGCATTTTGAAATGGAATGAAACCCATCGACGGCACACTATTCAAAACAGGAATCGAACGTCTCCTCCCCCCCCCCCCTCCCCCCCTTAGGTCACAGGCTCCTCCAACAGTGCAACACAATAAAACAGATACACAGAAAAAATAGTGCAAGTCAATACAAAAAGAAAAATAGTAAAAAGTGAAATAGTGCAATAAGAGTCTATACAAGGGATTGGAATATGATATATTAGACAAATCATTTCTAAGTAGCAGCCAGATGAATGTTATGGATGTTATTTCAAAGTTCAGGTGTTTAATAGTCTTATGGCCTGTGGGATGAAACTGTCCCTGCGTCTGGTGGTTTTGGTCCGGATGTAAGATAAGATAAGATAAGATGGTACTTTATTGATCCCAATTTGGGACATTGTTTTTGTTGCAGCAGCATAAAAGACAAGGCATTTTACAATAAAACAAAACCACAAATAAACAAGAATAGAAAGAAAAGAAAAGAAAATAGAAAATATACGTGTTGAAATAGAAAATATACATGTAGATATTATATATGCAAATATACATATTCAAAAATATATGACAATGGAATATCAAATATTGCACAGATTATATATGTGTACAATGTACAGCGAGGTTGTATTAGAGAAACTATGGAGCAGAGAGTTCTCTTCCAGCCAGAGGTGATTTATTGTACAGAGTTATGGCATGTGGGCAGGAATGTGTTCCTGTATCGGTCCTTGTGACAGCGGAGCTGCAGCAGTCTGTTGGAGAAGGTGCTCCATTGTCTGTCCAGCTGCAGGTGGAGAGGATGGGTGGGTTATCCATCATGGACAACAGCCTGTTCAGTGTCCTCCTCTCCACCACAGCTTCAAAGGGGTCCAGCTTGATGCCGATGACAGACCCAGCTTTCCGGATCACTTTATTGATCCTGCTGGTGTCACCGGCTCTGATGCTGCCCCACCCCAGCAGACCGCAGCAAAGAAGAGTGCACTGGCCACAACAGACTAGAACAGTGGTTCCCAAACTTTTTGTGCCCAAGGCACACCAAAGGACAAGTACAAATCTCAAGGCACACCTATTGTGCAAAATAGCCCTTATAAGTTATAAGGGCTATTTTAACACGTGTTATAAGTTATAACACGTGTTATCTCTCATATCATGTAAAATATCTGTAAATGTGCATAATTATTTACTAATGCCAAATAAAATGTGACAAAGACAACTATATTACTCATGAAATATTTATTAACGAAATATTTCAGAAATTAATTTGAAACATTATCAAAATTAGGCTTCATCAAAGCAGCAACACACTCATTTAAACCAGACAGGTCACAACATTAAAAATGAGACAAAGGAAATTCAGCACAGAGAACTGTCAATGCAAGGAAGCTGCATTGTCCATGGTCCTGAACTACAAATTATAAATGTAACATTTCAGCAGAGATGGGGTCGTTACTAAAAAAAAAGTAATATATTACATATTACTTTAAAAAAAAGTAATATATTACACTACTTCGTTACTCTCTACATAAAGTAACTCGTTACTTTACTCGTTTTCCTATCTGACCATGGCTGTTCTCTGTCTCCTACTATCTGTATATTTTGCGCAGTCTATCTCTGCTCACGCTGTTGCGTCGGCGTGTTCTCCTGCGTGTTGGCCATGTGTTGCACTGAAACCAGACACCGCAAAGACTTCAGCCGAGCACGTACGAACTGCGCATGCGTGAGTGGCAATAACTCTCCTTACCAGCAGGCGGCGGTAGTGTGTATTCGTCATTCAAAACAGGCAACAACCGGAAGACAGAGAAGAAGAACAGACTGTGATATAAACAAACAACAAATAGCGTGTGCGGTAGCTCCACCTTAGCATGTGTTCTTTCCAGGTGCTTGTTGAGGTTTGACGTGGTGTTTACAGCAGTGGATAACAGCTTCTGGCCTGGACACAGTTTGCACCTCACCGTCACATTCCTGTCTATTCTTCGGATGAACTCAAAATAATGGGCATACCTCCACCCCTCGAGAGTTATCGCTGACTCAGCCATGTTTATGCAGCACTGCACGTGGAGATGTGGACGCGCAAGTCGCGCAGATTACGTACATATAAACCTACAAAGTACTGATATAGTAAATTAAAAAATAATTATTTTTGTGTAGTTGTATAATTGCAATAATAACGTATGGTTGTCACAAAATCCCACGGCACACCCGGACTTGCCTCACGGCACACCAGTGTGCCGCGGCACACCGTTTGGGAACCACTGGACTAGAAGATCTCCAGCATCTTGCTGCACACGTGGAAGGATCTCAGCTTCCTCAGAAAATAGAGTCTGCTCATCCCCTTCTTGTACACAGCGTCAGTGTTGATCCTCCAGTTCAGCCCATAAGTGCACTCCCAGGTACTGTAGTCCTCCACAACAGCCACATCCTCTCCTAGAATGCGGCTGTTGTGCCAGACGGCAGCAGACAGAACAGTTTGTGGCTGGGGTGATGGGGGTCTTTTATAATCCTGAGGGCTTTCTTTAAGGTTAACCAGGTATTTTTACTCCACTACATTTATTTTAGTTACTTTACAAATTCTGATTAATGATGTGAAATATAAACAACCCTTAAAGCAGACTTTAGTTACACCTGAGTAAAATTCAGGGAAGGTGATTGTCAAGTGCCAACAATCAGGAGAGATATTTGATTGGAGGACTGGCTTATCTAAAGCCAGTTGAGTAGCACTTGTTTTTGCTCTATGAAGCCTGATGTACTTTATGATTCTGTTTTCTTCAAGCTTGTATTTTGTTGGTCGAATGCACTTATTGTAAGTCGCTTTGGATAAAAGCGTTAGCTAAATGCAATGTAATGTAATGTAATGATGGTTGGTGCTTGAGAAGACTAAATATGTATCTGCAGATCCCTATAAAGTATATACATTACTCGTTATTCTCTACAAATAGTTAATTAAAAACTGTATATAATTGCTATTTTGGACATCCCTTTTCAAGATTTCAATATTACTCTAAACGTGTAATAACGTGCTTTAACCAGTAGGTGGTTTGGGTTAAAAATCTGTCAAGTTTACAGTGTTAACAAAATAAAATATACTGCTGTTTCTGGTTTTGTTTACGACGGATATATTTAGTTATTGTTTTGATATTTGTAACACAAAAGCGATGGAAAAACCCCACAGCAACACAGAAAAGATGGTCTTAACATGAGTAGTTAATAAAAAACAATAATATCAAAACAAATTATTACTACTAACTTTATTGTGAAATTAAAACAGAACGGTAAAAGAATAGTTTCCGGTCTATTCTGAGCCAGATCTCTGTAGATAAATACAAATACAGAACTACGACAGATGTGTAATATTTAATGCAGCCAAACCATTTATTACAATGCATTCATGTAATGACTTTCAAAGAGTAAAGCAAGCACTGCTGAATAAAGTATGATTTATCTTTTACGAAACGTTTTTTTCATATGGAATGCAGTCAACCAATCACAGAGCTTGAGGCAACGCAGACAATAGCTGAGGATTCTGGATAGTGTAGTGTCTTCGGCCATCCTAAACTGAACAAATATTTGTTTCTCCGAATCGAAGGGGAAAATTACAAAAGCATTGTACACGATTTAAACCAATCAATGTTGTGTAATCAACAAGGATAATCTGGTGTTTTTGAGTTGATGAGTCGTGCAGATATCACTGTAAAATCAATCGACAGTAAAGAGTATACTTACTTCCGGGTGTAAAATCCTGCGTTATCCAATGGGAATGGACGCTCACATTGCTCTCCGTAATACAAAAAAGGGGACATTATCAAATCGGAATATAATGTTCTTTTGAAAAACGTTAATTAAAGGGAACAATCTATTTGACACAGCTGAAGCTCTGGCCTTCCTTAAAAACTAACTAATTTAATAAAAATCACAGTTGTATTACACACAATGCACTGTTTTTTGAGACCAAAAATTCGTAACTAATGCACCATAATACATTCTGACGAAAAATAAAAATAATTATGAATACAAATAAAATAAAAGAAGCCTCCCGTGAGTTACTACAAGCTATAAAGTAGATTTAAAAACGTTTTTTGGAAATAAAAGCTCACTGCAGGACGTTGTAGAAATGCGTGTGTGCACCACGACAAAAGAGCCTCATTCACTTTACATTGGGGTTGTTTGCGTGGTGCCGACACGTAATTGTAACAAAGTTCGTGACTCCACCACGCAATGCGGTGTTAAGGAGTCGTGGTGGAGTCACGCATTCTGGTGAGATCAGGTTGGCCAGAACGAACAATATCCAAAATGTCTTCCAGTTTACAAACTTCAGCCATTCTTTTTACACAGGGGTCACTACTCATTCTGTTTTCAATCGTCCTCATCACCACACTTATTAAAAGGGTAATGACTACATTATGATCAATATATACAGAGCGTTTTGCATAGTAGTTTCCCATTTTTTATTTTACTTAAAGAAAAAAGTCACTGCATCGAACAAGTCCCTGGCTTCTTCTCCATCCAACTGCTGGTTGTTAGTCTTCTTCTTATCCATCCAACTGCTGGTTGTTAGTCTTCTTCTTCTCCATACAGCTCTGTATGGATATTTTCAAGTCTCTCCTCGAGGCATCTGCATTTTACAAGCTTGTGCAGAAAAGCTTGTGCAGAAAAGCTTCCGAAGCGCGTCCTTTCCTCAGTTTATCCTCGCAAATGCCTTTTTCAATAAGACTCTGGTCAATCACTGCAACAAAGTCGGCGAGCCAAAGTCTTTTCATTAACGCGTTGTAATTGTTTCTGAAGAAGAAATCGGGCATGTCATTCCGACAATCGTGTTGCCTCTGGTCGGGGTTACTGCGTCGGCATCCTTTGCATATTTCTTCTCTGTACCGATACAGCACCCTCTCCAGAATATGAAACAACTCCGATTTCACTGTGTCCCTAAACCGAGACTTCTTGACCCGAGGAGTAGCATCAGCAGCAGTAGTACTGCAAGATTCGGGTTTCCCCAATGGTAGTCCAGGAGTCTGTTCCTGGCTGCAACTCACGGGGGGAGTCTTGGCTTTTCTCTGCTCCATGGCTAGTTTACAACGGTCGTCTTAGTGAGGTCCTTTGTTTTAGATGATTTGCTGAGTGGAGGGTGGGGCTTATTGCGTTGAATGGGGGGAGTCAATTATAGAATTGAGAGTTTTTAGAAAAAAGTTCTTTAAGCGTTGTAGCTTTTTCATCTCATCTCCAGCAATAGGTCATCATTTAAGAACAAGTAATAGTTAACAAGTAAGATTCTACAGAAAAAAAGCCAAAAAAGTATAGTATATCAGAAATATGGAAAAGTCATATAGTATGTTGAAAATCAAAAAAGAAAACTCAATTCAATACAAATTAATGAATATTTTACCCTGTTCTAAAGTTTTGCACCCCTTAAAGAAAAACCCCTTCCTTACCAAGTACTTCATATTATACCCTTTGTTAAGTGTTGCGTACATCAAGGTGTATCTCAAAGTATCTTGGTAGCAGAAAATAACTAAAATATGTAAGTTTATCAGAAAAGAAAAAACCTTGTTTATCTGAACAAGTGTTGCATACGCCAAAGTGTGTCTAAAAGTATCTTAGTAACACAAGAAAAAAGAGAATAAAGCGTTGATGTTAACAAAAACAGGATTGTTCCACTGAAATAATAAATAAATAATTTCAAAAAGTGCGCTTAAAAAGAACAAATGTATTCAGATAAAGTATTTTGTTAGACTATTAAGTCCACGATGGTTACATTTACCCCCTAAACCATTTGTATTACATGTTTGTTTTCCTAATAAAAACAGAGTCATCTGAATTAATTTTGTCTCCAGATCTTTTATTTTTTACATTTTGTAACAATCTTAAAACATTTGTAGAGAACAAACACTGTGGTTAAAATGCGTGTCTTTATGACGTCTCTCACACAGTTGGTATTTTTCACAAAATTAATTTTTAAACACATCATCTTGATACAGAGATAACACATTTTCGTAAGACAACCCCGACGCTCTTTTTACATAGGTAGAAAGCACAATGTTTTTCTTTGAGGGGTCCTTAGTTTTAAATGATCTGTGAGGAGGGTGTGACTTGTTATCTTGAGTGGGAGGCGGAGTCCTCTGTAAAGGTGAGAGTCTTTTTCACCAGTATAAAGCCCATCGATGTCTGACTCTGTTTAAAAATGTTCTTTAAGCTTTGTAGCTTTTCCATCAATCATTTTCAGCCAAGCAGTCAGAGGCACCCGCAAGGATGTCTGAAAAACCCCGCATGTAGAGTTGAAATACTCCAAAAACAAAATCATCAGAGGGGTCCTTCCCCAGCGTCACCATATGGCTTGCACGGTAATACCATCGCCCCGATGGTCCGCTTTTAGTTTCCCATACGGTGCTTGTCAGGACTCTTCTTACTTCTGTCGGCGGGGAAATATCTCCTTCTTCTTCCTCCACCTTGAGGGGCAGTGGTGAAAACTCTTCTTTGATCTTGCATGCTGTCTGCGTTTTCTTTGCTATTTACTGCAAATATCTTATGTCACCATATGTGACGTATGAGGCCTTGGTTGTAGAGCGTCCCGAATGGCCGTATTGAACCGATTGAACACCAAGTTGTTGATTCCCCTGGAGACTCGGATGGAGTAGATGGAGGTTGATACATATCAGTGTCAGCCATATCAATCTCAGCCATAGCGCTGTCGAGATCGGGTGTCCAGATTGTTGTAGAGGATGGGGGTCCTCCAGGCGTTTGCTCCAGGCTGCAACTCGCGAGGAGAGACTTGGTTTTTCTCAGATCCATGGCTAGTTTTCAACGGTCGTCTTAGTGGGGTCCTTAGTTTTATATGATTTTCTGAGTGGGGTGGGACTTATTGCGTTGAGTGGGAGGAGTCATCTGTAGAAAGTACTCTGTTTGATTAGATTTCGTTAAGAATCTGACTCTTAATGGCAGTTTGTGATTTTGAGGCTAATTCAGTGAAACGAGGCAGTTTTGAACATTTGACAGATTTATGCTTAATTCTCTCAAAAAGATACTGAAAGATACACTTTTGTGTATAAAAGCTGAAAAAAGTAGATGATGAAGAACTTTGTTTTAGTAGATTTCGTCAAGCATCTGACTCTTAATGTCAGTTTGTGATTTTGAGGCTATTTCAGTGAAAACAAGGCTGTTTTGAACATTTGACAGATTTATGCTTAAATTCTCTGAGAAAAGTTACTGAAAAGATACACTTTTGTGTATAAAAGCGGACCACTACCATGAAGTGCTCTGTTTGAGGAGATTTCGTTAGGATTCTGACTCTAAAAGGCAAGTTTTTTTATTTTAAGACTTTTTACAGACACTCGGCAGATTTATGTGTAAAGATTTCGTTAAGAATCTGACTCTTAACACACCATCCCCCCCGAGAGCCAAACATACTCTTTTCAACGCCCTCCCCCTGCAGAAGCTCAGGTGTGAACCCCCATACAGAATGTCAGTCACTGTGTAAAACTTTTTAGTGACACTCTGCAGATGTGTGTGTAATTCTCTTACAAAGGAACTGTAAGATACACTTTTTATGTATGCAAAACCTTAAAAACATTTCTGAAAATAAAATACTTTGTCTGAATACATTTTCTTTAAAAGCACTTTTTTTGAAATTATTTAATTATTATTTCATTGGAGCAATCCAGTTTTGTTGACATCAATGCTTATTCTCTTTTCGTGTGTTACTAAGATACTTGTAGTTACACTTTAATGGATGCAAACCTTTTTAACCGGGTAAAATATTCATTAATTTGTAAGGAATTCGTTTTCTTTATGTCTCTCTAAAAGGCAAGTTTGTGATTTTAACACTGTTTCGATGAAACACAGCAGTCTTGATAACTTGACATGACTAACATTACTTTTCTAAATATATGTTTTTTAGAGGCGTTACTTTGATTTATTTTTATTACTTTTTTCATATTTTTTCAACATACTGTGATATATTTTTTTTGTTGTCTTTCTCTCCTTTTTCCATTATATTTTTTGAAAAAACTACATAGTGATTTCTAGCAAAATTGTCATTTTTGGAGAAACCAGTTCGAGTGAGAGTCTTTTGCAGTCAAAAACAGGGGAAAGTCTGCCCCTTCCTCCCTGAGCCCCTCCTCCAACCCCCACGAACGCGTCCATGACCAAAAGAGGGCGCGAGATAAGTTTGTGCACAGATCTTTTGTGTGTACTCTGAAACCGGCCCAGATACTGCATTCAATTCTTGACTGGCGCTTCAGACGGATGGTGGTAAGTTGTTACACAGGCCTCTCGATGATTAAACCTTATCGAGACGTCTCTCGGCCATTTTTCTTTTTTGAAAAAGGTGACTTGGTAAGCTGAATTGTCTGTCTTTTTTTTTTTTTTCTTTTTGAGCATATCTCTATACACTCCTCTGCTGGCTCATAGCCTTAGGAGGGGTGGGGCAAAGGAGGGAGGCTGGGAGGGGGGAGGGCAGGCACTGAAACAGAGATTAACATCAACGGGCATACATCAGAAGGCTAATTACACAACTCTGAGGGGCAGGGGTCAAATAACTTTAAAGAGACTGGCTTAATCAATACATGAAAGAACTAGACAACAAAAGGGACTGCCTGGGGCTTTTCACTCATATCTGATTACAAGGCTAATTACTCAACTATCAGGGGCAAGGGTCAAATAACTTGACTTCAAAGAGACTGTCTTAATCAATACATGAAAGAACTATACAACAAAGGGAGTGCCTGGGGCTTTTCACTCCTATCTGATTACAAGGCTAATTATTAAACTCTCAGGGGCAAGGGTCAAATAACTTAACTTTAAAGAGAGCACTTATACAGTACATCAAAGAACTATGCCGGGGGCTTTTCACTCCAATCTGATAACACACACATCAAAGAATGGGGGGCGGGACAATGGGAGGCGGGACTTAGCTCATTGGCCAATGGGAGGCTGACTTAGCTCATTTGCATAATTGGGGGCTTGTCCACCTGTCACTTTGTATGCATACTAATGTGACGAAAGCGGTATGGTTACTACTACTTGCATCCTTTTTCCCCTACAAAAATTACTTTTAAATGGATACTTATGGATGTAAATTATTCACTGTGTCATAGCTATGGGTCTCTGAAACAATCAGGCTTTTAGCACACTGTTAGCAGAGTTTAATCCGATTGTTAGCACTCTTTTCCCCGCAGAAACTAGTTTATCCAACAGATAATGTCCCTCCTGTCTGTTTTTCCTCTCCCGCTACTCCATCGCTATCAGAACCAGACGGCCTACTTGGCTCCGAGGCCCCGCGGCCGGCACCGCTACAGAACTCATCTGTCCTTCCTCCTCATCCTGGCCTACAGGTTTACAATAACCAGTAAGCTTCCGCATTTTTTGTAATAGCTGCTTGTCTCGAAACTCCTTTTCCCTCAACAATTTCCTTTTCCGAGAGCCACTCTCAAACTTTTTCTTCTCAAACTTTTTCTCCTAAACAACCTTCATCTGTCACTCAATCACTCGCAATTGGAATAAGTCACATGTGAAACATATTCTCATTCTGATTGGCTGTTAAGTGGTGCCCACGGACTGTTTCGGAGTCATCCTTTTTTTTGAAAAATCTCTGGAATCCATCGATCTGATTGATTATCAGAGCAAATGCTCAAAATACTACGGAGGGAAGATATTTTCGTTTGGATTACTGGAAGCTTACGAGTGTGTGTGTATTTTTGCGTATTATGTTTGTTTCCCGGGGAAAACCCTCACGAGAAACACTGGCTGTTGTTATGCCTGCTGTGACGTCAAGTTACTCCGTTCCCCGCTTGTAATTATGCCTTTACAAGCTACAAGTTGTATTTATCATCTGAATTAGCCGAAACAAGTTTCATATTCTGAAAGCCAAGACTTTATTTAAAATGTAAAAAACAACATCCGAAATAAAACTTATTTTTGTATTGGCTCATGTGACGACCCCTGCCTCACTATCTCTGGTGGTGGGTGTGTGGCCCTTTAATGACTCCCTGTGTGTGCTCACGGGAATTGAGGACACCTGGTGGCTGGAGCTAGCCGGATAAAGGACTGGACCGGATCTCGCTCACTCTCTGGCAGGAGGAAGGGCAGCCACGACCAGCTGACCTCTTGTTTCGCCCGTTTGTGTCCTTCAGCAGCAGCCAAATAAACTATTTTTCTATTCACGCCCTCGTTTGTCGCGTGTTTGTTGTGGCTGAGAGCCAAGCCATGACACTCATGATAGGCCCCCGATCTCCGTAGGCCCCTGGGCTTCAGTCCAGGTCAGCCTGTGCATTAAGGCGGCCCTGCCGCCACCGCTTCACCAAAATCCCCCCGGAGGTACTTTATCTGTCCGTGATTGTTGTAAGCAGTGGCCAAATGACTGGCTTTACAATCCCTGTGGAAATATGACAGCGTTGAAAGTCTCTGAAACAATACATGTAATGAAATGACAAAGTGACAGAACACGATGGACGTTAGCTTTAACCGGGGACACAGATTTTGACAGGTAGCAGAATAAGTTGCAATAGCAGCCTACAGACATCGCCAAAAATTGAACAAAGAGTACCTGGACTGTAAGTAGGAAGAGATACACTTTGTATACAGTTGTTCTGCACATTTGAAGTTCTAGTTTTTAAACTCAGTGAGCATTTTCAAGTATTTGAGGGTTGTCTTGCACCATTAGCTGTGAATTCTGTTAAGGTTCGTTGCGTTTCCTAAAGGCGGAAGTGACAACACACAAAAAAAAAAACCGCCCAATCATGTTTTAGTGCGTCTCAAGTAGGCGGGGCAATAACAACTTCAGAACGTCTTTCATTTAGCGCCTAAATCAATTTATCATTTTGAGTTGATTATATAGGATATCATTTCTACATATGATGCTTCTCTGCATTTTCTTGGAGTTATGAGGGTATTGGTTGACACAGAACCTGCTTTTATTAATATGTCACTTAAAATTGACCACAGAAGATGCAACACATTGATAAAAGCGACTATATAATTAAATGTGGCTATTATTTTTTTTATAAATTCATTTATTTGTTTTAAAATACATTAGTCGTTATTGTCATCCATCAATATAAAAGGCAGTACAGTACATTCATTGATAAAACTGTTCCCCTGGTCCCAAACAAAACAATGAACAACATTACATAAGGTGCAGATGACAAAATGTAAACACTTGTAGAAAATATTCAAAGGTTAGACAGAATAATTGCCCCAGAGGAGATCTGCCTTTGGCGTGTTGAGTCGGTGCTTCTTCGCTCTGCAAAACAAGTAAAGATTACCAACTGCACATCCAGATCGACTACCTTTGTTCAGACTCGGTCACTTACCCTTTTTTTTACACCTGCAGGTCCTGAGTAGCTCCGACCTGGAGGATGCACACACTGGCCTCTGCAGGAACCATCTGCCTGGCTGCTTGTGTCACAAATCACTGCATCACAGTGGACATAGACCTGTGGACAGACAGGATGATTTATTACACATGGCTACATGCAGCAGTGGCCAAAAGACTCCAGATTTGGATTTACAAGTCTTACCTGGTCTTTCAGAACCTCGTCATCTTTAGTGAAAGTGAACATCTTTACAGAGAAGCGCTTGATGTGGGACGGGAGTAAAACTCTGGAGTGACTCACAACGGGATGGAAAATGGTTGCATAGCTGTCATTGCGATTCTCACAGCTAGTGAAGGAATTCGAAAGTGAACATAAAGCAGCAGTTAAACAAATGAAATGAGAGTAGTTAGTAGTTAGTTTTGCACAACATTACCTGTCCACAATGATGTCCCAGCTTGGCAGAGATGTCCTATCTTCATAAAGGGTTGCCCAACAGTTCTCAGCAATGAGTTCCAAGTGCGGGTCGGTAGAATGCATCAGCTCCACCTCAAAATACAGAGGCTGCCGCAGATATTTCACCACTGGATAATCCTCTGCTTGGTAGAAGAGCTCGTAGGATGGATCTGCAGGAGAAGAGTCCCGTTAGAGACAGGAGGCCTGGACATTTACAGTTTCGTTTCATTTCAAACCTTTATTTAATCAGATCGGTCCCTTGAGATCATAGATCTCTTTTTCAAAGGAGACCTGCAAACAGTGTTTTGTATGCATGAACAAGATGTTGTAAAATTCCACCATGCCTTGGGAAAGCCTCATCTGCCCGGTGCCGATGTCTGCAGCGGGCTCATAGGTTCTTGGTTTAGCGCTGAAGGCAACAGTCTGAGTCTCATTGACCACATAGAAGCAGGAAATGGTTTGCCTATTGGGGAAAAAAAATATATAAATGCATATATTGAAGGTGTTCATCTCCAATTATACAGAATCAAATATTTTACCTGTAATCTGGATCAACTGGTGATGTGTTGGCTGCTCCTTCGGGGTTGTTGTAAGACAGGCGGATCTCATTTTCATACATCATGTAGTTGTCAAAGAACTATTTAACAACAAAAACGCATTAACATTTGACAAAAAACCCTTTTGACATTTAAATGTGATTCACACTCACCGTTCTGGTGGTTCCACAGTTATCCACACTGAAGGAGAAATATGCAACGCGATCGTCGCTGAACTGTGGTATGCAGGACTGGTCCTTTAGCATCAGCTGACTTGGCTTCAGATTACGAGTCGATTCAACCTTCACAGCCACAGCGGTCATTGTGCCATTGGGGCGGCACTCTGGAGGAAGAAGCAGGCAATGTGTAGAGCAACACAAATCCATCAATTAAAGCAGCAAATATACTTACATGTTCCATCTTACCTGTTGCTTTCAAGGGGAAGTAGCAAGCCAGATAGAGATCAGCAAGCACCCAGTCGTTTGCACGATCCAACAGAAGCAGGTCAATTCTGGATTTGACTGATTCTGCAGTGAGCAGCTGTGGAAAAGAAAGTAAAGTTATCCAATGCAGAAGATCTATGGTGGGATTTTGTAGTTTTGACATACCTCGAAAACAGCGTCCTTGGCAGTGTATGGCAGAATGAGGCTGAGGTGTGTGCCGTTCTCATAGAAATTGTAGTCTTCAGCCATCTCAGCCGTCAGCTCTCGAGGTCCAACGATAGCCTTGAAATTAGCACCGTGACTCCCGAACTTCACGCTGATGTAAAACTGGTTCTGGTCACAGGTGCCAGCCATGATGGGTAGCACTAGAGCAGCAAAACAGGCATTATCCATTTGATTGTGTAGCTTTTACTCAAATATGTTTTATTTAATTTTAGAAAACACAATTTGCATGAAGATATTGTCAAAAGCAAATTCAATATGATCTCACCAATATCCTGTAGAGAGGCCTGCAGGTCGACCGGGAGCCCAAAAGGAGTTTCTTCAGGCAGGACGATCAACCCAAAGATCAGAGGGAGGAAGTAGGATGTAACCAAGCGCTCAGGATTCTGCAACAAATAAAAGCTCAGCAACACTGAAACTATGCTGGTACAAAGTGATATTGTGAACCTATAATGTCATACATGACAACATCGGCATCAAAGGGCACTTGAAGAGAGAAGCTCTTGGAGCCATTAGCCAAGCTGTGTTCCTGGACTGTGAAGCCTTTGGCATTGCTCTCCTCAACAGTGAGGACCCCGGTGGAGAAGGTGATGTTCCTCAGCTCAACGTCATGGAGGAAGGTTCCCAAGAGAACGCTGAACACCCGAGTCTCTGGGACAGTGTCTGAGGAACAGAAAGTGGCAGGTTTACAACTTCTAAACCAGCCTCAACATTGAGTAGTTGGATTGAGTGCCATTTAAAAAAACAAAAAAAGTACCCTTTGTAAGCAAAAGTAGATTTTGTACTTGGCTTCAAATCCCATCCAAACACACCATTTCGCAAAAACTGAAGACTTTATTTAATGGGTTTAGCAGTCTTTAGGATATATCCGAGCAAGCCAGAGTTCAAATGTCATTTTTTTCATACCCACTAGAAAATGTGACTCACCATCCTGGATTTGGGGAGATTGATGCATCAGAGGGGTCATGATGGGGAACAAAACCTTGTATCTGTTATCATCTTGGGTGTCATCTTCCCTCCACAGTACCTCGAGCATGGGCTCCACAAAGTAGGTGATGTGGTACTGGTAATCTGGGGCATGGCTCTTCAATAATTCATGACATTTCAATAAAACATGCAAATGCACTAGTGACTCTTGCATTTCTAATCTAGAGATTTCCCCAACCTTGTAGTAACCATCAGGCGAGCCCACTGGGATCTCGACGACGATGTGGAAGTCCGTGGTGCTCAGTGTGTACCCCCGTGCGGCCACCTGAGATCTATCAAGCCTCTGCCCGTTGATTCCCATGTGCATTTCTGAGACTGTAATTCTGCCATCCAACAGAGGAGTCACACGGCGAGGTACGTGCCAAGAGATCATATCCTCGGTGAAGAGGACACCACCTGTTAATGACAAAATGGAGCTGTTGAGGTTAACTGTGCAACAATTAAGCTCACTGTGAAGGCAATATGTTGCTCAGGACTCACCTTTGGGACACGCAGCTGCCAAGTTCACTACATTCAGACCCTGTGGTGCCATGTAGTAGGCGCTCACCCTGAAAACTTCCATAGGGACTCCAGCCACCTAGAGAGGAGATGTTTAATATAATTGACATGGAGGGAAAGAAACACTATATAGGAGTGTGTTGCTTACATCCTCTGAATAAGTCTCTGCTGTATTGTACGGGCTTCGCATAACCAGGCGACTGGAGGTAGTTTTGGCAGCGTAGCCGGCTTGTTCAGCCTCTTGCAACACCATGGCCACTGGTTCTGGAGTGTAAAACGTCATCTTCCAGATACCTTGTGATGCACCAGAGGCCTACAGGAAAGAACAAATAATAATTAAATCCTCATTGGTGTAGGGAGGAATTCAACTGTAGTATCTGAACAGTTTAATTCAACATACTTCAAGCTTGGCGTTGAGCTTCTCGTCTTTACCATCCCGAGTCTGACCCTTAGCTTCAGCATCAAGGTTAGCCATGTGGTGCGACACCTAAAACAGAAAATGGTGGTTTTAGCATTCGTTTCCATACACACAAGATGGTGGACTCATCAATGTAAAGAGGACTACTTCCATGTAGTTCCTGTCGCAGAGGATCTCCCTGGAGGCCCAGCGAGTGTAGCTGCAAGTCTGAGACACGTCATGACTGACCACGTCTGATGGATTCTCGCCGTACATCTGGAGTCTCAAGCCAACGTTAAATGTAGCATCATCCTATAAATATAAAAAAACTAAATTAAGTGAAACTCCCTAATATTCTTTGGTTCCAGCTTCTTTGTCATTGACAATGTAATATCCTTGCCTTCAGGGACACATTTGAAGTCTAAATGGATATTTGTGAATGTAACAAACAAGTCCAGAAAGTACCCAGTAGATTAATTGAGGAATACAGTTTTGAGTGGAGCAGTGCTAATATTTTAGGGATGTACCAAACAAAGAGAAATGTACTTTGGGTCTTTTAATGGTAAGGGGCTACAAATAAATTCAGGGAAACACAAAAATGGGAGCAACCATGTGTTTGTTGAGCAATTAACTCAGTCACTTGAGACAGAATTAGCACAGCTACACTTGGTAGAAAATTACATTGAATGCTGTTAAACCACTTTAGCTCAAACAAACCTTGTTGTCCACAAAGCAGCCCATGAGGGAGGTGTAGATTATGATGTTACCCCACGGGTCAGACTCCATGCTGTATCCACACTGAGCAGCCATGCTAGGTGTTAACAAAATGTGCTTGGTGCCATCTGAGGAGAGACAATAAGCTTTGTCAGGGACCCCTTTCCTCAGTGATGACCAATCAGCTGCATTATTAGCAGTTAATACTTACTGATAGCCTCCACCTCAAGCTGGTTTCCCACTGCTAAAGCCTTGTCCAACGACAGTCTCATTACATTTGCGGCACAGTCAGACCTTAACCCACTGCCTGTTAAAAGAAAAGGCTTGTGAGGAGAATGTAAACCGACTTAATATGCTGTGTAAAATGACTTAATGAGAATTTAAGCTTACTTGACTGCGAATTTAGCTTCACATTAGGCCTGGCATGACACAAGATGATAGCTGCAGCCATCCATAACAAACTTGAACACATAAAACACATCATTTAGAGACAATTAAGTACACACATAGAAAGAAATCTACAAGAAATGTAACTTACATGTTCCCAAGCCTCAGCATGTTGCAGTAAAACCAAAAAGAATACAGTCAGTATCAGAGCTTGGCAATGTCCAGCACACCTTCCAACAAAAACACAAGTCTAAAAGGAAGGGGACTGGATGATTAACTGAGACATCAGCAGCTGCTTTATATTCCACTTAACGACAAAGCACAGGTGAGGCTTGTTAAGGATTCTACACACAAACACACACACACACACACACACACACACACACAGGGTGAGCTGATGTATGCCTAGTTCATTAAGAACATATTGTAAAAACATATGTATGGAAAGGAAAAACACAAATTTTTCAGTAATGTAAAAAAAGTATTTATTGTTCACCAAAAGTAGATTTGTATTTGATATATATTACTTTTTTATATTTGAAGAAGCAACACAAATAATCCACAGTTAATAATAAATGAAACTTTTCCTTAAAATCACATGTGCTTTTGATTTTTCCTTCGAGCCTCCTTATAATGACTGTAATATAACACTTGATTATTGTTTGTATATATTCTCAAGCCACTAAGGATGCACTAACATTTATTACAGACAGTAAAACCCGAGCTTATCGTTTCACCCGGGTCGATTTTTCTGCTCTATCCAATTATGCAATGATATATGTTCATGTATGAGGCCATAACAATATGTTCCAACTGGAAGAGTGTTGAGTCAGTGCAGAAGAAGGAATAATCAATGCTCTGCTTAACAAAAACCATATCAAAATGTCCCTGTGGGATTTCTACTTGGTTTCATCGGTTCTAACTGAATGTTTTTGCAGCAATAGTTTTATTTTCATTGTTTCTGTTCCTTGTGTAGGTTATTTTGTATGTGGTTTGTGTTTACTTTAAGGTTCATCTTCATTCTGATATCTTTAATCAAAGGGTTCATGTTCGGATCAAATACAATTCCAATTTTCTATACGATAGCTGTACATTATTGTAAATAATTTGACAAAACTTAGATTGTTTCTTCAAGCCAACAGATTTCAGGATTTATAAAAAGGTATATTCTATAGTTTATGGAGTTGTCAGTATCCCCTGTCTATCTTGTGCTGCTGGTCCAGAAGTGTCTGTTTCAGGCTCACGTTGGCATCTTCAAAATCTGGATTCATCTTCAATACTTGTTGGAAGTCACTCTTGACGTCATCGAAAAAACCTATAAGACATTAAAAATGTTCATAGATAAATGTCATGGTATGTAATGTACTGCCAAACTAGCTCATTAAGAGTCAGCAGTTTTATGTTCTGGGCATCATGAGAACAAGTGAGTACACAGCTCCATCTGGTGTTAAAAGAAGAACATACCGACTGACTCAAACACACACATTAACCCATCTAATGCTGGGACCGCACCACACCACAGTTAATGGCAGATGTTATAGATCTATATTAAAAGAGAGCTGGTTGACTTCTCAAGAAAGAGTCACTGCCACAAGGTATTCTGCTAAAACAACCAACAGGAAGCTTGTGGAAAGGCTATTTAAAGAAAGCTTAGTTTCTATAGTTCACTGAGCCAGCGCTGTGATTTTTTGATTGATCATTTTACCAATCTATGTAACTATACCACAATGTGACTCCAAATCAATGCAGCATTGGATTAATACACCTCTTTCTTATTCTGGGTAGTGTAGTGTCTTTGGCCATCCTAAACTGAACAAATATTTGTTTCTCCGAATCGAAGGGGAAAATTACAAAAGCATTGTACACAATTTAAACCAATCAATGTTGTGTAATCAACAAGGATAATGTGGTGTTTTTGAGTTGATGAGTCGTGCAGATAGCACTGTCAAATCAATCGACAGTAAAGAGAATACTTACTTCCGGGTGTAAAATCCTCCGTTATCCAATGGGAATGGACGCTCACATTGCTCTCCGTAATACAATAAAGGGGACAGGATCAAATCGGAATATAATGTTCTTTTAAAAAACGTTAACTAAAGGGAACAATCTATTGGACACAGCTGAAGCTCTGGCCTTCCTTAAAAACAAACTAATTTAATACAAATCACAGTTGCATTACACACAATGCATTGTTTTTTGAGAACAACAATTCGTAACTAATGCACCATAATACATTCTGACGAAAAATAAAAATGATTATGAATACAAATAAAATAAAAGAAGCCTCCCGTGAGTTACTACAAGCTATAAAGTAGATTTTAAAAACGTTTTATAGAATAAAAGCTCACTGCAGGACGTTGTAGAAATGCGTGTGTGCACCACGACAAAGGAGCCTCATTCACTTTACATTGGGGTTGTTTGCGTGGTGCCGACACGTACATGTAGCAAAGTTCGTGACTCCACCACTCATTGTGGTGTTAAGAAGTCGTGGTGGAGTCACGCATTCTGGTGAGATCAGGTTGGTTTTCTGCCATCTTTGATTTGAGATAAAATGATTTTGTGCTATAAGTTCTTAATGTAATTGGTACTGTTGGATTCAGTACTACTTGGACTACTACCAAAAGTACAATCAAGTACTTTTACTGTGTACTTTTTGAGTAATACTTGTTTAAACTCCTGTCCTGAGTACAATAATGCATGTTTTCTGCCATCTTTGATGAGCGATAAAATGATTTTGTGCAATAAGTTCTTAATGAAATTGGTACTGTTGTATTCAGCACTACTTGGACTAGTAGCACAAGTACAATCAAGTACTCGAGTGTAAAGCCAGACTAAAAATCTTCAAATAAATCATTGTTTTTTAAGTAATCACACAACTGTTTTGCGACCGCTTTCTCAAGAATCTCTGAGAGGAACGGAAGATTAGAAATAGGTCTATAGTTGGCTAAAACCTCTGGATCGAGGTTGTGCTTTTTAAGAAGCGGTTTTATCACTGCTACTTTGAATGATTGTGGAACATAGCCTGATAATAAAGACATATTCATAATATTTAATAAAGAAGTGCTAATTAATGGAAACACTTCCTTCAACAGCTTAGTTGGAATTGGGTCTAACATGCACGTTGATGGTTTAGAAGAGAGAATCATTGAATGTAATTGTTCAAAGTTAATGGCTGAAAAGCATTCTAGTTTACTATCTAGTGTAATATTAGAACTTACGTTTCCGGGAGCTGTTGATAACACTATACTGGTCAAAGGCAAGAGGTCATTAATTTTGTTTCTAAGAGTAACAATTTTATCGTTAAAAAAGCACATAAAATCATTGCTACTGAGTGCTATGGGAATAGAAGGCTCAATCGAGCTGTGGCTCTCTGTCAGCCTGGCTATAGTGCTGAAAAGAAATCTTGCATTATTCGTATTCTCATCTATTAATGAAGAGTAGTAGGCTGCTCTCGCTTTACTCTGTGCTTTCTTATATTCATTGAGAGTAATATGCCAAATTAAACGAGATTCTTCAAGTTTAGTGGAACGCCATATCCTTTCAAGTTGTCTAGACTTTTGCTTTATTTTGCGGGTTTCGGCATTATGCCATGGAGCTAATCTATGTTGTTTTATTTTCTTCTTTTTCAAAGGAGCAACAGAGTCTAATTTTATTCGCAGCGCATCTATAGCACTATCAACAACATGATCAATTTGGGGTGATGTACATTTTGTATAAGTTTCCTCCCCTACATGCAGACATGCTATCGAGTTAAGTATTGGTGGAATCTCTTCCTTAAATGTGGCTATAGCACTAACAGATAGGTTTCTGCTGCAAGAGCTTTTGACTAATGCTTTGTAGTCTCGTAACAGTACTTCAAAAGTTACTAAGAAATGGTCGGATAAAGCAGGATTATGCGGTTCGACTAATAGTTGCTCAATTTCAATACCATAAGTCAGAACAAGGTCGAGAGTGTGATTATAGCAGTGGGTTGGTTTATTTACACTCTGTTAGAAACCAACAGAATCTAATATAGAGTTAAATGCAACAGTAAGGCTATTTTTATCATCGTCAACATGAATATTAAAGTCACCTACGATAATTACTTTATCTGTTTTAAGAACCAAAGTGGATAAAAACCAACCTGATCTCACAAAAATGCGTGACTCCACCACGACTCCTTAACACCACAATGCGTGGTGGAGTCACGAACTTTGTTACATTTGCGTGTCGGCACCACGCAAACAACCCCAATGTAAAGTGAATGAGGCTCCTTTGTCGTGGTGCACACACGCATTTCTACAACGTACTGCAGTGAGCTTTTATTCTATACAACGTTTTTTAAATCTACTTTATAGCTTGTAGTAACTCACGGGAGGCTTCTTTTATTTTATTTGTATTCATAATAATTTTTATTTTTCGTCAGAATGTATTATGGTGCATTAGTTACACATTTTTGTTCTCAAAAAACAGTGCATTGTGTGTAATACAACTGTGATTTGTATTAAATTAGTTCGTTTTTAAGGAAGGCCAGAGCTTCAGCTGTGTCAAATAGATTGTTCCCTTTAGTTAACGTTATTTAAAAGATCATGTCCTCTGTATTGTATTACGAGCGTCCATTCCCATTGGATAACGGAGAATTTTACACCCGGAAGTAAGTAGCCTATTCTCCTTACTGTGGATTGATCTCAGTGATATCTGCTCTACTCATCGACTAAAAAACACCAAATTGTCCTTGTTAATTACACAACATTGATTGGTTTGAATTGTGTGCAATGCTTTTGTATTTTTCCCCTTCGATTCGGAGAAACAAATATTTTTCGGAGTTTTAGGACGGCAGAAGACACTACACTACCCAGAATCCTCAGCTATCGTTTGGAACTACACCATGTGCTTAGCTTGACAAACCCCGTGATCAGTCCTCAACCTCTGTGATTGGATGCGCGACGTTTACACAGAGCGTCCAAAAGGACTTTGAAATGGAATGAAACCCATCGACGGCACACTATTCAAAACAGGAATCGAACGTGTCCTACCCCCCCTCCCCCCCTTAGGTCACAGGCTCCTCCAACAGTGCTACGCAATAAAACAGATACACAGAAAAAATAGTGAAATAGTGCAATAAGAGTCTATATACAAGTGATTGGAATATGATATATTAGATAAATAATTTCTAAGTAGCAGCCAGATGAATGTTATTTCTAAGTTCAGGTGTTTAATAGTCTTCTGGCCTGTGGGATGAAGCTGTCTCTGTGTCTGGTGGTTTTAGTCCGGATGCTGCGGTACCGCCTGCCAGACTGCAGCAGACAGAACCGTTTTATTTTAGTTACTTTACAGATTTGGATTAATGATGTGAAATATAAACAACCCTTAAATCAGACTTTAGTTACACCTGAATGAAATTCAGTGAAGGTGATTGTCAAGTGCCAACAATCAGGAGAGATATTTGATAGTTGGTGCTTGAGAAGACTACATATTTATCTGCAGATCCGTTTTTAAAGCATATTCATTACTCGTTATTCTCTAATAGTTCATTAAAGACTGTATATAATTGCTATTTTGCACATCCCTTTCAAGATTTCAAGATTTTCTAAGGTTTATTGACATATCATATACACAACAGTGTAGTTATGCAATGAATGACAAACTTGGGTCACAGGTTCATCAACAGTGCATTACAAGACATCTATCAATATGTGTGTACCCTCCACCATTACACTGTCGTATTCTGCACATTCTTTAATTAAAGCCTTATTAGTTAGCACATCCTCCTATCAGGCACTAAACTGTTTTACTCTAGATATCATTTGAGTATCTTCTTGATTTTTTCTATTCTATATCTATATAATTGACCTTCTACTTTCCCACTATTTTGTATGTACTCTTAATATTTGAATGTTTTCATAAATATAACACATTCAAAAGTGCTTTACAAAAATGAAAGACATTAAGAAAAAGGCATTTTAAACAGTCATTAAAAAGCAACACAATCTACCTGCATTGCAATTACTCTAAACGTGCAATAACGTGCTTTAACCAGTAGGTGGTTTGGGTTAAAAGCATAGGTTAAAAGGCTGTCAAGTTTACAGTGTTAACACAATAAAATATACTGCTGTTTCCGGTTTTAGTTTACGACGAATATTATTTTGTTATTGTTTTGATATTTGTAACACAAAAGCGATGGAAAAAGACCCATAGAAACCAAAAAAAGATGGTC
>NW_027262060.1:0-23749 GCF_902827115.2 Pseudochaenichthys georgianus | reverse complement strand
GCCGATTTGTTGTCCCAGTCCAGCCCTGCATGTGTTCAAAGCGGCCACTCTGCTGTAGTTCTTAGTACATGTGTTCAAAGCGGCTCCTCTGCTGTAGTTCTTAGTAGATGTGTTCAAAGCGGCCACTCTGCGTAGTTCTTAGATAATGTGTTCAAAGCGGCCACCTCTGCTGTAGTTCTTAGTACATGTGTTCAAAGCGGCCACTCTGCTGCAGTTCTTAGTACATGTGTTCAAAGCGGCCACTCTGCTGCAGTTCTTAGTAGATGTGTTCAAAGCGGCCACTCTGCTGTAGTTCTTAGTACATGTGTTCAAAGCGGCCACTCTGCTGCTAGTTCTTAGTACATGTGTTCAAAGCGGCCATCTCTGCTGTAGTTCTTAGTACATGTGTTCAAAGCGCCACTCTGCTGCAGTCTTAGTACATGTGTTCAAAAGCGGCCACTCTGCTGCAGTTCTTAGTACATGTGTTCAAAGCGGCCATCTCTGCCTGCAGTTATTAGTACATGTGTTCAAAGCGGCCACTCTGCTGCTAGTTTCTTAGTAGAATGTGTTCAAAGCGGCCACTCTGCTGAGTTCTTAGTAGATGTGTTCAAAGCGGCCACTCTGCTGTAGTTTTAGAGATGTGTTCAAAGCGGACCTCTCTGCTGTAAGTTCTTAGTACATGTGTTCAGGGGTGGACTGGCCATCTGGCATACCGGGCATTTTCCCGGTGGGCCGACGTGCCTTTTGGGCCGACACGTCATTTTTTTTTTTTTCTTCCTGAAGTCCCGGCCCATAAGACGGGTATATTGGCCCTCTGTTTAAATGTTTTTAGTAATTGACACTGGGCCGGCCCAATCAAATCTTTAATCACCTCCCCCTTTGGGCCGCTCGGTGTGCATCATTAAATCACGCCCCCAGGAGGTGAGCCGGCCGTTGAAGCCAAACTGCCTTTTTTTTCGAGAAAAAAAAAAGTTCGAGTTAGAAATGGCGAAGGCGAAGGCCAAGCGAAAAGGGAGAGCAGAACAATTGCGGGCAAGAAAAAAGCAGGCCCTTCGTGCTGATGCTGCCGCTTGTGTCAAAATAACCGACATGTTTAGTACAGGTGCAGGTCCATCTTCTTCTAACCCGTGGCCGATATTGGTGGTGAGGAAGATGATGAGAGGGAGAGAGATCAGCGCGAGTGGGGAGAGCGAGGAGAACTGGCGGTAAGCAGAAGCTAAGAAAATTAGGAAAAGATTAGTATTAAGGTTATGATACTCTGTAGTTCTGGAACCCATTAATATCCCTTGATGAAGCACTAATAAGACACATATTATAGAGAAACATTAGTTAGCCTACAAGCTAGTAAGCTGGCTTTTTTAGGTCTTCCCTGGCAAGTTAAAATATAGCTTAATGGGACTCTGATACGTTGTCTCATTGAAAGTTAACCAACATTCATGAACAATTACTGTCAGCTGGCAGCTTGTTTCGTTTAGTGTATTTACTTATCTGGTTATAAGGGCAACAGTGGTCTTTTGGGACCTGAAGAAAATGTTTATAGTCAGCTTGTTGTGGTAGTTTTGATTGACAATATATAGAATGAATAATATAGAAATAGATAAAAAATGGAGGCACACATGTAGTTTTGACCATTAACTGTGTGGTATTGTTATGTCAATGCCTATTTGTATGGACCTCTATCAGGGAATCCATCATTCTGTATCATCGTGTTGAGCCAGGTAGCACCCCAGAGGAGGAGAGTGAGGAGAGCAAAGAGCAGGACATAGATTACTTTGCCCGCCCCGAGCCATCTATGTTACAGATGTTTTTAGAACAGCACCCACAACAACATACCAGAAGTCCAGTTGTGCAGACGGTATTCACCTGTAAAGATGGCACCAGCAGAAAGTGGCGTCATATTGCAAGGGACGTCATATGTTGTTTTGTATGTCTGGCATTTGGGAAGAGGACTGACACTGGCACGTTTATAACTGGAATGTCAGATTGGAGGCACCACACCAGCGTACAGAGGAGCACGGAAAGAGCATTACACATTCAACCTGTGCTGAAGCTTTCTTCTTACGGTGCTCTAAAGCAGACATCGAAAGCATGTCTGCTGGCAGTCAGATGTCTGCTCATAGGGAACAAGTCCGAAAGAGACGTCAGGTTTTGGAGCGTGTGGTGAAAGTGCAGCAGGTGAGAATGAGGGAGCATGCTAGCTGACAACACCGTGGACCACGGTAACATTTTGGAGCTCATCCTTTTATTAGGAAAGTATGATATCTGCTTAAAAGAGCATCTGGATGATTGCGTAGAGAAGAGCAAGAATTGCACCAATCCAGTGGAACAAAAGGTAGAGGGTCTCTCATCACCCTACTCTCCAAAACTACTGTAACTCCATCATAGAAACTGTTAGTAGTCTAATCAAAGAAAGTATCTCCAGTGATGTCCAGAAGGCCGGAATGTCTTCTGTTCAGCTGGACACAACACAAGACAGAACTTCTCAGGATCAGTGTTCAGTAATCTTAAAATATGTCAATGAGACTGTGCAAGAGAGGCTTGTGGCTTTAGTGAAGTGCCACGCATCCACCGGACAATACTTCATGCATCTGAAACTGGACAAGGGCATGTGTGTATAGGTAATGCAACGATGGAGCATCCAATATGCAAGGCCGGTACAAAGGATTTCTGCACTGATGACCTCCCAGTCACCCACTCATGTCCATGTGTGGTGCTATGCTCATGTTCTTAATCTTGTCCTGGCTGAAACTACCCAAAATGTCATCGAATGTGGAGCACTTTTCAACCTAATCAATGACATAGCAGTGTTTATCAGGGAGTCACATCAGAGGTCGATCTGTGGGAGAAACGAGCCCAAGACAAGATGCCGTCGACTCATCCTGTAGACTCATCTGGTCCTATCTCTATCGTGTTGTCATAGAAAGGGGAGGCAGGGCACTATAGGGCCCCCCCCTTAAATTAACTAGAAGTCATCATTTAAGGGGTTATTTTTTAAAACTTTTCTTACAGACATTACATTACATTGCATTTAGCTGAGGCTTTTATCCAAAGCGACTTACAATAAGTACATTCGACCAAGAAGACACAACCTTGAGGAAAACAGAATCATATAAGTACATCAGGTTTCATAGAGCCAAGCATGTCAAGTGCTACTCAACTGGCTTTAGATAAGCCAACCCTTTATTAGTATATAAGTGCTTTGTTAATAATTCTATCGCTCGAAGTGGAGTCGAAAGAGATGAGTTTTCAGTCTGGAAGATGTGTAAGCTTTCTGCTGTCCTGATTTCAATGGGGAGCTCATTCCACCATTTTCTTGTGCCCTCATTGGTCATGTTCGTGTGTGTTGGAGGAGTGGCTCTGTGAGGAAGTCTGAAGTTGGTGCATCATGGCATGTGGCTCATTAAAAAATAAGTACAGCTATTGTCTCCCTCTTGTATAACTGGTCGGCCCCCCTGCAGCAGGTAATAGGGTTGCCAACTCTCACGCATCTGGCGTGTGACACACGCTTTCACTCTCAATCTCACGCTCTCACGCTGCCCAAACTATTCTCAAGCCAAAAACAAGATGAACCGGTGATCGTCTTTTGTTGGTTATTTACAATGTTGAGTTGATCCGCTCCCTCCCCGCCTCCACCACCATCAGACCCCCCTATTAGTGCTCGGTCACTGTTCGCTTTGTGAGAGGGTTTGAAGGTCTGATTTCTAATGATTGATAGTTACACATACTTGTTGTATGTATTAGTTTAGTTTGCCCCTGGTACGTAAAAAGGATAATAATAGCGTTTTTTTAAATTATACTGAGTTATTCTTCTTGTCAATAACCGCTACTATTTGTTTGTTTTATGGATTTGGGCCGGTCTGGGTCTAAATGCCAGGGCCGATTTGTTGTCCCAGTCCAGCCCTGCATGTGTTCAAAGCGGCCACTCTGCTGCAGTTCTTAGTACATGTGTTCAAAGCGGCCTCTCTGCTGCAGTTCTTAGTACATGTGTTCAAAGCGGCCACTCTGCTGCAGTTCTTAGTACATGTGTTCAAAGCGGCCTCTCTGCTGCAGTTCTTAGTACATGTGTTCAAAGCGGCCTCTCTGCTGCAGTTCTTAGTACATGTGTTCAAAGCGGCCACTCTGCTGCAGTTCTTAGTACATGTGTTCAAAGCGGCCACTCTGCTGTAGTTCTTAGTACATGTGTTCAAAGCGGCCTCACTGCTGCAGTTCTTAGTACATGTGTTCAAAGCGGCCTCTCTGCTGCAGTTCTTAGTACATGTGTTCAAAGCGGCCACTCTGCTGTAGTTCTTAGTAGATGTGTTCAAAGCGGCCTCTCTGCTGCAGTTCTTAGTAGATGTGTTCAAAGCGGCCACTCTGCTGTAGTTCTTAGTACATGTGTTCAGGGGTGGACTGGCCATCTGGCATACCGGGCATTTTCCCGGTGGGCCGACGTGCCTTTTGGGCCGACACGTCTTTTTTTTTTTTCTTCCTGAAGTCCCGGCCCATAAGACGGGTATATTGGCCCTCTGTTTAAATGTTTTTAGTAATTGTACACTGGGCCGGCCCAATCAAATCTTTAATCACCTCCCCCTTTGGGCTGCTCGGTGTGCATCATTAAATCACGCCCCCAGGAGGTGAGCCGGCCGTTGAAGCCAAACTGCCTTTTTTTTCGAGAAAAAAAAAAGTTCGAGTTAGAAATGGCGAAGGCGAAGGCCAAGCGAAAAGGGAGAGCAGAACAATTGCGGGCAAGAAAAAAAGCAGGCCCTTCGTGCTGATGCTGCCGCTTGTGTCAAAATACCGACATGTTTAGTACAGGTGCAGGTCCATCTTCTTCTAACCCGTGGCCGATATTGGTGGTGAGGAAGATGATGAGAGGGAGAGACATCGCGAGTGGGGAGAGCGAGGAGAACTGGCGGGAAGCAGAAGCTAAGAAAATTAGGAAAAGATTAGTATTAAGGTTATGATACTCTGTAGTTCTGGAACCCGTTAATATCCCTTTGATGAAGCGCTAATAAGACACAATATTAGAGAGAAACATTCGTTGCCTCAAGCTAGTAAGCTGGCTTTTTTAGGTCTTCCCTGGCAAGTTAAAAATAGCTTAATGGGACTCTGATACGTTGTCTCATATGAATTAACCAACATTCATGAACAATTACTGTCAGCTGGCAGCTTGTTTCGTTTAGTGTATTTACTTATTGGTTATAAGGGCAACAGTGGTCTTTTGGGACCTGAAGAAAATGTTTATAGTCAGCTTGTTGTGGTAGTTTTGATTGACAATATATAGAATGAATAATATAGAAATAGATAAAAAATGGAGGCACACATGTAGTTTTGACCATTAACTGTGTGGTATTGTTATGTCAATGCCTATTTGTATGGACCTCTATCAGGGAATCCATCATTCTGTATCATCGTGTTGAGCCAGGCAGCACCCCAGAGGAGGAGAGTGAGGAGAGCAAAGAGCAGGAGGACATAGATTACTTTCCCCGCCCCGAGCCATCTATGTTACAGATGTTTTTAGAACAGCACCCACAACAACATACCAGAAGTCCAGTTGTGCAGACGGTATTCACCTGTAAAGATGGCACCAGCAGAAGTGGCGTCATATTGCAAGGGACGTCATATGTTGTTTTGTATGTCTGGCATTTGGGAAGAGGACTGACACTGGCACATTTATAACTGGAATGTCAGATTGGAGCACGCACACCAGCGTACAGAGGAGCACGGAAAGAGCATTACACATTCAACCTGTGCTGAAGCTTTTTCTTACGGTGCTCTAAAGCAGACATCGAAAGCATGTCTGCTGGCAGTCAGATGTCTGCTCGTAGGGAACAAGTCCGAAGAGACGTCAGGTTCTGGAGCGTGTGTGGAAGTGCAGGCAGGTGGAGAGTGAGGGAGCATGCTAGCTGACAACACCGTGGACCACGGTAACATTTTGGAGCTCATCCTTTTATTAGGAAAGTATGATATCTGCTTAAAAGAGCATCTGGATGATTGCGTAGACAAGAGCAAGACATTTCACCAATCCAGTGGAAGAAAAGGTAGAGGGTCTCTCATCACCCTATACTCTCCAAAGCTACTGCTAACTCCATCATAGAAAACTGTTGTAGTCTAATCAAAGAAAGTATCTCCAGTGATGTCCAGAAGGCCGGAATGTCTTCTGTTCAGCTGGACACAACACAAGACAGAACTTCTCAGGATCAGTGTTCAGTCATCTTAAAATATGTCAATGAGACTGTGCAAGAGAGGCTTGTGGCTTTAGTGAAGTGCCACGCCTCCACCGGACAATACTTCATGCATCTGAAACTGGACAAGGGCATGTGTGTATAGGTAATGCAACGGATGGAGCATCCAATATGCAAGGCCGGTACAAAGGATTCTCTGCACTGATGACCTCCCAGTCACCCACTCATGTCCATGTGTGGTGCTATGCTCATGTTCTTAATCTTGTCCTGGCTGAAACCTCCCAAATGTCATCGAATGTGGAACACTGTTCAACCTAATCAATGACATAGCAGTGTTTATCAGGGAGTCACATCAGAGGTCGATCTGTGGGAGAAACGAGCCCAAGAAAAGATGCCGTCGACTCATCCTGTAGACTCATCTGGTCCTATCTCTATCGTGTTGTCATAGAAAGGGGAGGCAGGGCACTATAGGGCCCCCCCCTTAAATTAACTAGAAGTCATCATTTAAGGGGTTATTTTTTAAAACTTTTCTTACAGACATTACATTACATTGCATTTAGCTGAGGCTTTTATCCAGAGCGACTACAATAAGTACATTCGACCAAGAAGACACAACCTTGAGGAAAACAGAATCATATAAGTACATCAGGTTTCATAGAGCCAAGCATGTCAAGTGCTACTCAACTGGCTTTAGATAAGCCAACCCTTTATTAGTATATAAGTGCTTTGTTAATAATTCTATCGCTCGAAGTGGAGTCGAAAGAGATGAGTTTTCAGTCTGGAAGATGTGTGAGCTTTCTGCTGTCCTGATTTCAATGGGGAGCTCATTCCACCATTTTCTTGTGCCCTCATTGGTCATGTTCGTGTGTGTTGGAGGAGTGGCTCTGTGAGGAAAGTCTGAAGTTGGTGCATCATGGCATGTGGCTCATTAAAGAATAAGTACAGCTATTGTCTCCCTCTGGTAGAACTGGTCGGCCCGCCTGCAGCAGGTAATGCAGGGTTACCAACTCTCACGCATCTAGCGTATGACACACGCTTTCACTCTCAATCTCACGCTCTCACGCTGCCCAAACTATTCTCAAGCCAAAAACAAGATGAACCGGTGATCGTCTTTGTTGGTTATTTACAATGTTGAGTTGATCCGCTCCCTCCCCGCCTCCACCACCATCAGACCCCCCCTATTAGTGCTCGGTCACTGTTCGCTTTGTGAGAGGGTTTGAAGGTCTGATTTCTAATGATTGATAGTTACACATACTTGTTGTATGTGATTAGTTTAGTTTGCCCCTGGTACGTAAAAAGGATATAATAGCGTTTTTTAAATTATACTGAGTTATTCTTCTTGTCAATAACCGCTACTATTTGTTTGTTTTATGGATTTGGGCCGGTCTGGGGTCTAAAGCCAGGGCCGATTTGTTGTCCCAGTCCAGCCCGCATGTGTTCAAAGCGGCCACTCTGCTGCAGTTCTTAGTACATGTGTTCAAAGCGGCCTCTCTGCTGCCAGTTCTTAGTACATGTGTCAAAGCGGCCACTCTGCTGGCAGTTTTCTTAGTAATGTGTTCAAAGCGGCCTCTCTGCTGTAGTTCTTAGTACATGTGTTCAAAGCGGCCACTCTGCTGCAGTTTCTTAGTACATGTGTTCAAAGCGGGCCACTCTGCTGTAGTTCTTAGTACATGTGTTCAAAGCGGCACTCTGCTGCAGTTCTTAGGACATGTGTTCAAAGCGGCCACTCTGCTGCAGTTCTTAGTACATGTGTTCAAAGCGGCCACTCTGCTGCAGTTCTTAGTAGATGTGTTCAAAGCGGCCACTCTGCTGTAGTTTCTTAGTACATGTGTTCAAAGCGGCCTCTCTGCTGTAGTTCTTAGTACATGTGTTCAAAGCGGCCTCTCTGCTGTAGTTCTTAGTACATGGTTCAAAGCGGCCTCTCTGCTGTAGTTCTTAGTAGATGTGTTCAAAGCGGCCACTCTGCTGCAGTTCTTAGTACATGTGTTCAAAGCTAAAGAAAACATGTATTCTAGCTTTTGCTCAGTTTTCCATGTTATGCTGTTGAACATCAGTCAGAACACTTTCTCATAGAATGTACTTTGTTCTTTTCATTGACAGAAAGTATAACAATATTCATTATTAGATTCAAATGTTTTTTATTGCAGGATATATTATTAGACAACATCACCAACATGTCATGATGAAAGTGCTCTGTCAGCAGACGCCTCCTCCACACGTTTCTTGTAAATCAGCTGCTTTAACTGAACAAAGGAAACATGATGAACACTGATTGGTTTAGATTCTCTGTCACTCACTGCAGGAGAAGGTGTCATTGGCCACTTCATCCGGTGCCTAAGGGGCGAACCTCTATAAAAAGTGAACCCATACAACAGCGCAGAAAGAAGTTGAACTTTCCTGCAGAGTGGCAACGTCCTAAGAGCATCATACGGTAAGCCATATATTCACGGATACTGTTTGTTAAATGAATTGTTTATGTCTGGACGCCCTGTTTATTATAAAGTACCTGTGTTGGGTCTCTCCAGTGTGTGTTCATTACAGCATGATGGTGTGTGCTTTGAACTGTCCTACATTTATTATACTACTTACCCTCTTTTATGAAATGAACATGACTGTTTACGGGATCAGGACAACATTTCAAAAGGAAATGTCTTCGGGTGCAATGCCCTCATTTTGGGTATGATATATGTAAATCATAGTTATTGTATTTCTATGTCTGATTATCATCAGCTTGCAGAGGTTGCGGTGGCGCGTGTGCATCGCGAGGCTCCGTGTCTGGCTAGTTTTAGCAAGTTAGTGCATTTGTACCTAATTATCTATGTAATTATCTCGTGTGTGTTCACTCGACTCAGCTGGGCCAACTACTCATACAGCAGTACTTATAATGCACCTTGTTTTTATTTATATATAGCACATCTTGCATTTCTGGTTGGATACCAACTGCATTGCATCGGCACAATGCCAATACAGTTGAATCTAATCTGACTAGATAAGGGTTAACACATTTATCTGTCATTCAAAAGATCTAAATAAATAAAAGTGCAATGATTTACAGTATTTTCTTTGTTCCCAGGCAGTGCTATGGCTGACTCATCTAATCATGATAGCAATGATGTTCCAGGAATGATAGAAAAATATGGACCTGCCGCAGCAGCTGGAAAGATCAAGGCCATGTTGGAAGAGAAGAAAAATATTCTACTAAACATCGGCATCACAGGAGAGTCTGGCACTGGTAAATCCACCTTCGTTAACGCCTTTAGAGGCATAGACAACAAGGATGACCTCGCCGCCCCTACTGGTGCTGTAGAAACCACCATGGAGCCCAGATCATACCCCCATCCAAGATGGCCCAATGTCCAAGTGTGGGATCTTCCTGGTATTGGCACCACCAAATTCCCAGCTGCCCAGTACCTGGAGCATGTTAAGTTTAAAAGATATGACTTCTTCATCATCATCTCAGCTGGTCGCTTCAAAGAAAATGAAGTAAACTTGCTCTGGAGATTCAGAGGATGCAGAAGAAGTTCTACTTTGTTCGCTCAAAGATTGATGATAACGTGCGTGCCGAAGAAAGAAGTCAGAAAGGTTTCCGGCTTGACCAGACCCTTGCAGCAATCAGAAAGGACTGCACTGACGGTAAGTCTCAGATCGAGGTGGATATGAGACTTTCTTTAACTATGCAATATGGGTCACAGGTAGAAACTGGTTGGTTTCAAGACAACAACACCAACCTCACACACGGCCAGCCCGAGGGGATAGCAAGACGGTCCCAATGTGAACAGTTCATCAGATGAGTCATATGATGCTGACTGAGCTCTGACCCGCAGAGGGTTTCACTTTCATCATCTGCAACTAACTTGTTTGTTCTCTTTGTGATGCAGGTCTTGCAGGGATACGGTCTCCACAAGTCTTCCTGGTGTCCAGCTTTGAGCGTCACCTGTATGACTTCACCCTGTTGGGGGAGACGCTGCAGAGAGAGCTTCCTGCACACAAGGGAGATGCTCTGCTGTTAGCCATGACCACTAGTAATGTTGAGATCATCAACAAGAAGAAGGCGGTTCTCCGGTCAGAAATAAACGGTGTTGCCTGGTTATCTGCACTAGCAGGAGCTGTACCTGTGCTCTCTGTCATTGTTGATCTAAACCTACTGGTTGAAACAGCCAATAAGTACAAAGTTACTTTTGGTCTTGATGACAAGTCACTGCAGAATCTGGCTCAGAGTGCAGGTGTGCCTTTGGGTGATCTCAGATCAGTGCTGAAATCCCCTCTGGCTTTAGAGGAAGTTAGCACAGGTGTTATTGGTGACATGCTGAAGTGGTCTGTTTCTCAGAAGGTGGGAGAGGAACTGCTCAGATACGTTCCAATACTTGGAAGCATAATCGCAGCAAAAACATCCTTCCACGCCACGGAGAAAGCTCTCAATGATTTCCTCAACGGGCTCGCTGAGGATGCGGTGAGAGTATTCAAAAGAGCCCTGAACCGTTAAGTGTGATATTGTTCAGGGAAGGGTGTGGCACTTGAAGGTTTCCTGAGTGCTGGAGAACCTAAAGCAGTGAGTGATTGTCATGTTTCCTGGTCTTAGCAGTTCAAGCTCCTGATTGATAAGAACTCCGAGGGGAGGGTGTGCTTGAAGGGCTGCTTTTATTGGCCGCCTAACCGAGTAACATTCTCTTCGTCTTTTGAGAAATTAATTGAAAATAAATGTGGTTTGTAGGAAGCGATCTCCATTGTTCCATCAGAGTGCACCACGAGCTTTGGTCTCATATATTAATGTCATTAATCAACGAAAACTGGAAATACTTTTCAAATAAAGCAGAGATGTTATTTTTTTCAAAGGATATAAACAGATTGTTGTTCATGATTTGTTTTACATCTGATTGTGAGAATGATTGAACTGTTCAATAAAATGAATGATGTTTAAAGTCTGAATCTGCAGTCAGTTACTCTTCACGGCCCAAAGGTGCTCTGCAACTGTTCTGACGAGACGGCAATGATTTAACTCATTGTTCAAGGAAGAGAAAAAGATTGTGTTCGTTTTAAACTACTGCCGTATATTTTATATAATCATATATTGATTTATTGATTATAAAAAGTGTTAGAATGTAATGATCTTTATTAGCACACACAGACTACACTGATGTCCTCCTGTGATGTTTCTAACACATGGACATATACAGAACCAACTGAAAAGCCCTGTCTTTCACTATACCCCGATGCACTGCCCTTTCCCTGCACCATTTGAAGGGTCTTTCACTATACCCCGATGCACTGCCCTTTCCCTGCACCATTTGAAGGGTCTTTCACTATACCCCGATGCACTGCCCTTTCCCTGCACCATTTGAAGGGTCTTTCACTATACCCCGATGCACTGCCCTTTCCCTGCACCATTTGAAGGGTCTTTCACTATACCCCGATGCACTGCCCTTTCCCTGCACCATTTGAAGGGTCTTTCACTATACCCCGATGCACTGCCCTTTCCCTGCACCATTTGAAGGGTCTTTCACTATACCCCGATGCACTGCCCTTTCCCTGCACCATTTGAAGGGTCTTTCACTATACCCCGATGCACTGCCCTTTCCCTGCACCATTTGAAGGGTCCAAACAGCCATTTCTACGGCATGTGTTTGGAGAAAGGACACAATCAACGGCGCAGAACTGTACTGTATGATCTGAATCTTGCGGTGCTTGAAGAAATACACACTGGTTAAGCCGGCCGGGTTTTATCAACACGTCACCAGTTATTTAAACAAGCCACTATCTGAGGATAATAAGATAAAACGCCATTTATCTCGAGAGCCATTGCAGCGCATGAAGAATTGATGCTTCCACAAATGTGTCCGTCTGCTGTTTTAATAAAGCTGCCACGTGTTTTCAAGTTAAGGCTATCCGTGCACAACATTACAAACATTCTTCATTTGCACTATTCTATTTTAAAGAGTTCAGAAAGACTGCATCAATGATATGCTATATATCTATATACACATATAATATATATGTATATATATGTATGTATAACAAACATAAGTATTTATGTGATTCATTGCTCATTTGAAGCTTTTCTCTAAACATAGTTGGATCATCTATTTTACACTTTGTGATTCGCGATGGAAGATAGTACTATTTCTGTATTTCAATAACCATGTACTAATCACAAGGAGCCTCTCTACCATGTTATGTATGCAAGTGAAGGGAAGTATATTAGAAAGTATTTTGTCCTTTTCGATTTGTATTTCCAAAGCTCTGAATGATTTGTGTTGCAGCCTGTCGATGATGTGAGGAATCACTGCCTCTCAGTGGTGAAAGGGAGGAACTACACACACATTGTCATTCAGAGGAGATAATACATTGTAATGTTGATTGTCAATATTTTATTATTAATAAAGATCTAAGTATCTTGATATCATTCTTTATATGTCCTTGTGGGAGTAGTTTCACTCGTACTGAGTCCAACAGTGTCAATCTCAAGAAGAACTAATCGCAGAAAATATAATAACAAACTCGAGAGACGACTGAGTGACCGCAGAATCGCTGTGGAGTTTAAAGGTCCCAACAATGTTGTCCATTTGTCCAGACATAGACTTATTATTATTATTATTATTATTATTATTATTATTATTATATTACACACACGAACGCGCTCATGACCAGTGAGGGCAGAGATCAGTGTGTGCCCCGATGGAAGGCTGACAGGCAGGCAGGCCGTCCAGTTACTTCAGCCGGCTCAGATGATTGGTCGAGCTTTCTGCAGCGCCACGGCTTCAAAGCACTTCAGATATTCATTGCTTTCAGATGTTGAGAGCATTCCATGGAATATAACACGTGCATCTCGAGCCGGTTTCTCAAACTTACCCCCCCACCTTTAAATATTATTTTCTTTAAAATGTTTTCGGATTTCATATCGCAAAAACACCAACGTGCATTGCGACAAAGACATCCAATCAATGAGCTTCAACGGTAGCTGAAGATTATCGGTAACATAATGTTTCCGGCTTTCCAAAACTGAAAAATACATGTGTCTCTGAATCGAAACAGTAAAACACAAAAGCATTCTGCACAATTTAAACCAATTAATGTTGTGTAATTAACAAGGATAAACTGATGTTTTTTAGCTATGAGTACTGCAGATATCACTGTAAAATCATTCGAGGAGGAATGATATGTGTCCCTAGCAACCACCTTAGTTACAATGAAAACGACGAGAACGGAAATTGTTTTCACGGTTTTCAGCGTGGACTATAACTTGACATGGACGCTGGTCAATAGAAATGAAGGGGCTGCACGCAGAGCAACCTCTATAGTTAAAATACGTAGAATATACACGTCCTCCTGGCGAGACCTCAAATATTCTTCATAATATCTATCAAACTATAGATCCTACACATCCACTGGACGTAGATTTTAAAAGTATAATATACACTTCTCGCTAGAAATGTAATCAAAAAGCATTTTAACGCCCAACTATCCTACAATTTAGGATTTTCCACTAAAAATAAATCGGGTGGCCACCATGTTTCTTTTCTTCTCACGCTGGTAAAGTTTATGATCACGTGACACAGGGGCGGATCTACGGGGGGTAAGTATGGGCAACTGCCCCCCCCCCCCCCCCCCCCACTGTAGAGCCTTGCCCCCCCAGCTGCCCCCCTACCTTTTGTGTCCCTAAAACTGTACTTGTAGAAACAAGGCTACACAATGTCCACAAGCTTCTCAAGCAACGAAACAAGCAGTTCATTAATTAAAAGTGAATCATTTTAAATATCATCTCAGGCCCGTTAAAAACGCAGCTACGGCCCTGCATTAAACTGCGGAGCGGCGTTCACAGACCGCGGCTCACACCGCTGCAGAGGGAGCGAGCTGTCCCAGCACCTATGGATCAGCTTCCCCTGGGAGCATCTCCCCTTCCACTGGTTTTGTTTTTACTAAGGACGAGAGCTTGAAACTAAATATTAATAAAACGCTGCCGTTTGAATCGATAGCGTTTAACAGACGGGCGCTGTTTGGGACGTCACGTTACACAATACTACGCAGACAGCGCTAGCTGAGGCAGATCAATGAAACCAGGATGAGAGAGGAGAGAGGAGAGGAGAGGAGAACAGAGAGGAGAACAGAGAGGAGAGAGGAGAGAGGAGAACAGAGAGGAGAGAGGAGAGAGGAGAGAGGAGAGAGGAGAGAGGAGAGGAGAGAGGAGAACAGAGAGGAGAGAGGAGAGGAGAGAGGAGAGGAGAGAGGAGAGAGGAGAGGAGAGAGGAGAGAGGAGAGAGGAGACAGAGAGGAGAGAGGAGAGAGGAGAACAGAGAGGAGAGAGGAGAGAGGAGAGAGGAGAGGAGAGAGGAGAAAAGAGAGGAGAGAGGAGAGGAGAGAGGAGATGGAGAGAGGAGAGAGGAGAACAGAGAGGAGAGAGGAGAGAGGAGAACAGAGAGGAGAGAGGAGAGAGGAGAGAGGAGAGGAGAGGAGAGAGGAGAACAGAGAGGAGAGAGGAGAGGAGAGAGGAGAGGAGAGAGGAGAGAGGAGAACAGAGAGGAGAGAGGAGAGAGGAGAACAGAGAGGAGAGAGGAGAGGAGAGAGGAGAGGAGAGAGTCCCTCAGACAGAGGCTGCTGCCTCCTGTCATCACTAATGGACGTCTCTTTAAAATGACCGCTCAGAGGAGAGGAGTTCTCCTTTCTCTAACCGCCTGCTGCTTCCCCTCCTCTCTCCTCGGCTCCCCTCCTCTCTCCTCGCCTCCCCTCCTCTCTCCTCGCCTCCCCTCCTCGGCTCCTCCGCTCGCATCTCCTGTGGGCGGGACTAAGTCCCGAGGATAGGAGTCGAGGAGGGGAGTTAGAGTATTGAGAAACCTCTAGCAGGTACACAGGAGGTACAGTCACCATGAGTTCTTATTATCCATCCATGAGCAATACCCCACCTGTAGTTCCATGAGTGGATTATGATAAACAGCATGGGCGTGGCAGCCATTATGTGAGGGTGGGACAAGCCCCCCCACTTTTTCAAATGATTAGTTTAGACCCCCCACTTTCGCCATGTGGAAAGTCCGTGAATCGGTCTCTCTCCACTCGCCGCCCTCTGCAGAGCGCTGAGTCAGAGCTTCATATCAAATCCATCCCTCTTGCTGACTGAGAGAACGCCCAAATCAATGAAACCCGTGCCATGTTCTCACTGCTGCTTCGCACCGAGGCAGATTCTCCCATAGCGCGCCATGTTCAAGGACTGTTGTGTTGTTGGACAGCTCAGACCTGTTGCATGAAGCGATGCCGGTAGCGGAGGGAAGGCACACACACCGAGTGTTCAGGACATGGTTAATACAGCGAAAAGGAAAGCTGACGATCTCTTGGTTTGATGTGTTCTCCCCCAGACACCATGGACATGAGAACACTTCAAAGAAGAGGACAGGAAGTCTTCAGCTGTAGCAGTTCATCAGTTAACAGTGATGGCGTCTCACTTCTGGAGAGGAGTTTCGTCTTCATGTCACGAGAGAAAGAAAAAGAAGAAAAGGCATCGAAATGCGAGGTCGCTAGTATTTATCACGTGAACAGGGAACATGAATAACCCATCTCTCTGTGCTCAAACACCATGATGTCCTGTAGAGCCGCAGTCAGTGTGTTTCACTGGAGCCTCAGTTCGATGAGAGATAAGAGTTCTTTAACTTCGGTACTCTCTCTCAAAATGGTAATGTGCGTTATGTTTTATACTTCTTCTCATTCAGAAGCTGTTTGTGTGTGTTCATGTTTTACTGAGTGCTTATCGGCCATTTCCATCCCAGTGTTCAGTTAACTGTTTATGTTCTGCGCACTTTACAGACGAGCTAATATTCTGCTGCTGCTTGGGGCTTTGAGTCTTCAGCAGGTCCAAGGTCACAGACTGGGACTTCCTTCAGAGTCAGTTGTGTTTCATTCAGTAGACTTGTTATGATTCAATGTGAAAGAGGACACTGCTCAGTACATAGTGATCACTTCACCTCCTCTCTGACATCTAGGCGCTTGAGAGCGAGTCAGAGGCCGAGCAGGGACCGTGAGAGAGGTCGGTGCTGAGGTGAGAGGAGAAAGGGAAATGACAGTTTAGAGTCAGTTGTGATGTGGACCCTCATCCTGAGTGTTGAGGAGATCAGTGGGGTATTGAACAGGAAGCATTTCAGTCAAGGGGCGTCATGTGACCAACACAGACAGAAGAGCAACATTTATTTGAACAAGTCAATGATACCATTCCCAGGTGAACTTAACATCGGTCTGGAGTCAGATCAGTCCCAATGTTAATAAATGCTCACAGAAGGACTCACAAATGTATTTTGCGATTTATATATAAATGACTCTCCACAACAATATCTCTCAATGCACTCACACATATTTATTGTTGTATATAAATGTACAAAAAATGGCATTTAAACTGTTTTTTATTAATTCAAAGACGGCTCTGAATTAATAATCAAATATGTTTCCTTTCTTTACGACTGGATGAAATTACAAAATGTACCCATCATTTCCCTCATGCTAGTGTAGCCACATAGAAGCATCAAACCGCCTGTTAGAATGCACCAGAATACAGGAAATCTATATTTTTTTTTCGTGGGGGGGATCCCCAAACCCCCCCGTACAAAATGTCCCCCCCACATCCAGGATGCTTCCTCCGCCCATGGTAAACAGTGATCACTAATCAATGAGTAGGAAGCTTATTGAGATCACTAGAAAGACAACACATCTTTAGAAACACACATTGATGGAATGTGCCTCGTGTGAGCGACACCGACACAATCCAGTGGAATTGTTTTAGTGTAAAATAACACGTGAAAGAAAGGAAAGCGACGTTTACCTTAATGACGCAATCACGCAGAGTTACGCTAATGCGGAAGTGGGCGTGGCTAAATCTCATCAGGAAAAAACGAGCTAAACGGATTAGCTCTTTTGAACCCGAGCTAAAGAGGGCTAAAGAGGGCTAGATCACCGAGAAGCCTCGGGAGCTGTAAAGGTGAGTGTTTCTACGCCTGTTGCTCAAAGAACCGCTTCTGTTTTAAAGCCAGAAACTCAGCGAGCAGAGTCTCAGGTCCAGGAGATACAGCTAGCTTTAGCTTCTGATTCACCTCCATTCACTGTTGTTGTTGTTGCTTTCTTTGTTTACTCGCTGTGTATCAGACGATAGAGCCGGCTCTCAGGGCTTCTGGAGGCCTCTGGAGGCTTCTGGAGGCCTCTGGAGGCCTCTGGAGGCTTCTGAGCTGCTAAAACACATCATATATATTATTCTGAGATGGACCAATCTGCACAACGACTACTTTCACTGTCTTTCACTATATTCTGATGAGAATACTTTAATGCAATAATTATAATCAGAGTGACTTTATACTGCATTTATTTAACAGATTTATTTAGTATTTATAAATCCAGATTTTGAGGAATAACTTAAACCCTCCAACATCATATATATATATAAATATAAGTAACTCAAACTCTGAGTGCATTAAGAGGAAATGTCACAGCTTCTTAAATGTGACGATTTGCTGCTTTTATTTTTTATTTTTAAATATTTGTTGAGCAATGGCTATTTTTACTACTTTAATTTGAATGAAGAAGAAGAAGAAGAAGAAGAAGAAGAAGAAGAAGAAGAAGAGGGTTGGGCCACAGGATACTTTACTGATTGCACACTGGTGACAGCAGCGTGTTCAGGCACCACAATGAAATAACAAGGATGGAGGTGTGTGTATTCTAATAACTCTGTGTGTGTGTGTGTGTGTGTGTGTGTGTGTGTGTGTGTGTGTGCGTGTGTGTGTGTGTGTGTGTGTGTGTGTGTGTGTGTGTGTGTGTGTGTGTGTGTGTGTGTGTGTGTGTGTGTGTGTGTGTGTGTGTGTGTGTGCGTGTGTGTGTGTGTGTGTGTGTGTAGGATGCTGCAGGGCCCGTACAGCAGTCTGGATCGGGACCGCCCTCTGATCCGGGTCCCCTTCACCAGCTTCGCCGTGGCGACGGTTCTGCTGCCGCTCACCGGACTCATCGCCTGCCTCTTCACCTCCATCCTCTACCACTACGAGGACGCCACCTACACACACTGCAAGGTGACACACACACACACACACACACACACACACACACACACACACACACACACACACACACACACACACACACAGCTGGTTCCTTTAGTCTGAATGTGTGTTGGTGCGTGGTCATTATTCTGTAGAGTCACTGCGTGCCTATTGGTTGGAACACGATCCGTGTATCCATCACTTCCTGGTCTTCTCTAAAGAAGAGGGACCAATGGAAACGTTGTCATGTTGCCGTTGGTCACCATGGAAACATTCATTAGCTAACAATGACATTATTGTTCTATTGATATAAAGGGAGGTCAGGTACTCTTTAAAGCAGCTGCTAGCTATGGGTACTTTATACTGAAGGACACTTCAAAGCCTCTTTACTTTGACTTGAGTAAAGAAGTTTAGTCAGTACTTCTATTTTCACCAGAGTACTTTTAAACACGAGTATCTGTACTTCTACTTGAGTAAAGGATGTGTGTACTTCTACTTGAGTAAAGGATGTGTGTACTTGTACTTGAGTACAGGATGTGTGTACTTCTACTAGAGTAAAGGATGTGTGTACTTCTACTTGAGTACAGGATGTGTGTACTTCTACTTGAGTAAAGGATGTGTGTACTTCTACTTGAGGAAAGGATGTGTGTACTTGTACTTGAGTAAAGGATGTGTGTACTTCTACCTGAGTACAGGATGTGTGTACTTCTACCTGAGTACAGGATGTGTGTACTTCTACCTGAGTAAAGGATGTGTGTACTTCTACTTGAGTAAAGGATGTGTGTACTTGTACTTGAGGAAAGGATGTGTGTACTTCTCCTTAAGGAAAGGATGTGTGTACTTCTACTTGAGTAAAGGGTGTGTGTACTTCTACTTGAGGAAAGGATGTGTGTACTTGTACTTGAGTAAAGGATGTGTGTACTTCTACCTGAGTACAGGATGTGTGTACTTCTACCTGAGTAAAGGATGTGAGTACTTGTACTTTAGTAAAGGATGTGTGTACTTCTACTTGAGTACAAGATGTGTGTACTTGTACTTGAGGAAAGGATGTGTGTACTTCTCCTTAAGGAAAGGATGTGTGTACTTCTACTTGAGTAAAGGATGTGTGTACTTGTACTTGAGTAAAGGATACTTGTACTTGAGTAAAGGATGTGTGTACTTCTACTTGAGTACAGGATGTGTGTACTTTTACTTGAGGAAAGGATGTGAGTACTCTAACGTCTCTGATTGTGTCCCCCCCAGGTATCGAACTACCTCCCGTCCATCAGCTCGGCCATCAGCAGGGTCCCTGAACGTTACATCTGGCGCTCGTGCATCGGGCTCCACTCGGCGCCTCGCTTCCTAGTCTCCGCAGCATACTTCAGTTTCTACCGAGGACGCTTCAGCTCGCGCCCCCTCGAGCAGCTGCTGAGCGTCCTCAACCTGATCTGCAGCCTGACGGAGAACACGGGGCTGCTGCTGCTCACATACGTGTCCTCCACGGAGACATACAGTAAGTGTCCTCCACAGAGACGTACAGTAAGTGTCCTCCACGGAGACGTACAGTAAGTGTCCTCCACAGAGACATACAGTAAGTGTCCTCCACAGAGACGTACAGTAAGTGTCCTCCACGGAGACGTACAGTAAGTGTCCTCCACGGAGACGTACAGTAAGTGTCCTCCACCGAGACGTACAGTAAGTGTCCTCCACCGAGACGTACAGTAAGTGTCCTCCACGGAGACGTACAGTAAGTGTCCTCCACCGAGACGTACAGTAAGTGTCCTCCACGGAGACGTACAGTAAGTGTCCTCCACCGAGACGTACAGTAAGTGTCCTCCACGGAGACGTACAGTAAGTGTCCTCCACCGAGACGTACAGTAAGTGTCCTCCACGGAGACATACAGTAAGTGTCCTCCACCGAGCTCTCTCTCTCCAGATGTTAACGAGCTCTCTCTCTCTCTCCAGGTGTTAACGAGCTCTCTCTCTCTCCAGATGTTAACGAGCTCTCTCTCTCTCCAGATGTTAACGAGCTCTCTCTCTCTCCAGATGTTAACGAGCTCTCTCTCTCTCTCTCCAGGTGTTAACGAGCTCTCTCTCTCTCCAGATGTTAATGAGCTCTCTCTCTCTCTCCAGGTGTTAACAAGCTCTCTCTCTCTCCAGATGTTAACGATCTCTCTCTCTCTCCAGATGTTAACGATCTCTCTCTCTCTCCAGGTGTTAACGAGCTCTCTCTCTCTCCAGATGTTAACGAGCTCTCTCTCTCTCCAGGTGTTAACGAGCTCTCTCTCTCTCCAGATGTTAACGAGCTCTCTCTCTCCAGGTGTTAACGAGCTCTCTCTCTCTCTCCAGGTGTTAACGAGCTCTCTCTCTCTCTCCAGGTGTTAACGAGCTCTCTCTCTCTCTCTCCAGGTGTTAACGAGCTCTCTCTCTCTCCAGATGTTAACGAGCTCTCTCTCTCCAGGTGTTAACGAGCTCTCTCTCTCTCCAGGTGTTAACGAGCTCTCTCTCTCTCTCCAGGTGTTAACGAGCTCTCTCTCTCTCTCTCCAGGTGTTAACGAGCTCTCTCTCTCTCCAGATGTTAACGAGCTCTCTCTCTCTCCAGGTGTTAACGAGCTCTCTCTCTCCATGTGTTAACGAGCTCTCTCTCTCCAGATGTTAACGAGCTCTCTCTCTCCAGGTGTTAACGAGCTCTCTCTCTCTCCAGGTGTTAACGAGCTCTCTCTCTCTCCAGGTGTTAACGAGCTCTCTCTCTCCAGGTGTTAACGAGCTCTCTCTCTCTCTCCAGATGTTAACGAGCTCTCTCTCTCTCTCCAGGTGTTAACGAGCTCTCTCTCTCTCTCTCCAGGTGTTAACGAGCTCTCTCTCTCTCTCCAGGTGTTAACGAGCTCTCTCTCTCTCCAGGTGTTAACGAGCTCTCTCTCTCTCCAGGTGTTAACGAGCTCTCTCTCTCTCCAGATGTTAACGAGCTCTCTCTCTCTCTCCAGGTGTTAACGAGCTCTCTCTCTCTCCAGATGTTAACGAGCTCTCTCTCTCCAGGTGTTAACGAGCTCTCTCTCTCCAGATGTTAACGAGCTCTCTCTCTCTCCAGGTGTTAACGAGCTCTCTCTCTCTCCAGGTGTTAACGAGCTCTCTCTCTCTCCAGGTGTTAACGAGCTCTCTCTCTCCAGGTGTTAACGAGCTCTCTCTCTCTCCAGGTGTTAACGAGCTCTCTCTCTCTCTCTCCAGATGTTAACGAGCTCTCTCTCTCTCTCCAGATGTTAACGAGCTCTCTCTCTCCGGATGTTAACGAGCTCTCTCTATCCAGATGTTAACGAGCTCTCTCTCTCTCCAGGTGTTAACGAGCTCTCTCTCTCTCTCCAGGTGTTAACGAGCTCTCTCTCTCTCCGGATGTTAACGAGCTCTTTCTATCCAGATGTTAACAAGCTCTCTCTCTCTCCAGATGTTAACGAGCTCTCTCTCTCTCCAGATGTTAACGAGCTCTCTCTCTCCAGATGTTAACGAGCTCTCTCTCTCTCTCTCCAGATGTTCATAAGTACGGCTTCGCTGTGTTCATGGGAAGCTCTCTGCTGCACATGCTGATCACCTGCAGACTGTGGATGGTCATCAGGAGACACTACGTTCACTCAGAGGTACACACACACACACACACACACACACACACACACACACACACACACACACACACACACACACACACACACACACACACACACACACACACACACACACACACACACACACACACACACACACACACACACACACACACACACACACACACACACACACACACACACACACACACACACACACACACACACACACACACACACCTCCATCCTTTGTCTGTTAGAAACATTCAGTATGTATTTAGGATATCAGACATCTGGCTCGTTGGACATCCTGCTCAAAGGAACTGGTGCCTCACACGTCACCAAGCTGCTGAGCACGCTGACCGAACGCCAGCATGTGTCCTTCAGGGGGCGGTGGCTTGCTATCGTAGAGCGAAAGAGCCATCCAGTCGACTGCTGGCTGTCGCTCACACAAACTCACATTCATTGACCATTTCAATATTTTCTGGAATGGTGGGAACCGCTTAGCATCGGACGGACTTCGCCCAAATGATAGAGGTTCTACGAACAGCAAACATCAGTCACGCGCTCTCGACCTCCTTAAGGGCCAGAATCAAGCCCCGATCTCTGCTCCATCCGAGCCGCACGACACAACCTCCTGCATGGACACAAGCAAAGAGTGTTTGAGAGCGTCTCCAGTCCGGTCCTGGACATTATAAACACATCCCTTAAAACTGGCGTCTTCCCTGAATACACATATACATCCTGTTGAGCAGGATCTAGGGTTTCCAGTATTTTCCGTTTCGTAAAATGATCAAATACGGCAAAGATATTCAAACATGTGCTTCCATTTTTCATACTTCTGAAATGTATTAACTTTATATCATCGTATCTCCGTGTTCACTGGGTCTTTCTGCATGAAACAAAGACTGGGGTATCGTTTCAAGACAGTACTTTCGACAGAAACACACTGCAATGTCGTCCGGACTGTTGTTTTTATGCGGCACCGGCTTGAACAGGTCATGTGATCTGATCACGCGGCGTGACGGTCGACTCCAAAGGGTTAAAGAAACCTAAACTGGATAAGAACACAGAGCAATATCAAATCTACCTTTATCAGTCACATATTGGAAAGAATTGTCTCAGTCCAGATCAATTCCTCTCTCAAAGAAAACAACATCTGAGAAGTGTTTCAGTCAGGCTTCAGGAGATACCACTGCACTCACAGGTAATCAGTGACCTCAGACTCAACTCTGATGCAAATAACATCTCCATCCTTATCCTATTAGATCTCAGTGCAGCTCTATCGATCACAGCATCCGAATAAATCCACTTGAAAGCTTATTGGTTTCTCTGGCTGCGTGCTGAACTGGATCCAAACACATAGCAGAGGAAGGATGTTCTGTATTAGTCCAGGAGGTCATCAGAGAAACATGAGAGCCGCTACGGGGTTCCACAAGGCAGCTGCATAGGTCCATTACTCTGTTCTCTCTATGTGTTACCGCTCGGCCGCATCAGCAGAGAGCATGGTATGGATTCCACAGCCATGCGGATGATACACAATTATCTATATCGGCTGAACCAAATGATGCGACAGCCATAAAGTCTGTTACCAACTACCTGACAGCCATAAAGTCTGTTACCAACTACCTGACAGCCATAAAGTCCGTTACCAACTGCCTGACAGCCATAAAGTCCGTTACCAACTGCCTGACAGCCATAAAGTCTGTTACCAACTGCCTGACAGCCATAAAGTCTGTTACCAACTACCTGACAGCCATAAAGTCCATTACCAACTGCCTGACAGCCATAAAGTCCCTTACCAACTGCCTGACAGCCATAAAGTCCATTACCAACTACCTGACAGCCATAAAGTCTGTTACCAACTGCCTGACAGCCATAAAGTCCGTTACCAACTGCCTGACAGCCATAAAGTCTGTTACCAACTACCTGACAGCCATAAAGTCTGTTACCAACTGCCTGACAGCCATAAAGTCTGTTACCAACTGCCCGACAGCCATAAAGTCCGTTACCAACTGCCTGACAGCCATAAAGTCCGTTA
>NW_027262059.1:26307-46918 GCF_902827115.2 Pseudochaenichthys georgianus | reverse complement strand
TAAAATAGCAGATCTCTGTGACCGGATATAGTTTGGCTTAGACCCCGGCCCCACGAGGACGCATACAGTAAAACGCATGCGCAAAAAAGTCTTCCGTTCACACGCATTCGATTCGTCCTTCACACTCGACCGCTGGAAATGCTGGAAACGCTGTAGTGCATATGCCAGGCCTGTAAGTGGCGCTGCTGCCGCCACAAAATACACCAAAAGCAGCGAAGAAGACCCCGGAGCGTGGTTGTCATGATTGCCCCTCTGTTTATTCTCTGCGGTGGACGGCGTGTTCTCCTGCTGTATATCTCTCAGGTAACCCCCCCCGCTTGGCATGGGGCCGCCTTGAGGGGGTTTCCCGACATGTCGTTTCAGTAAATTAAAGGGTGTCATGCTGTCGTTGCTGTGGACCTTCTTAATACCTTGGAAAATGCCGTTTAATACTTTTTCATAGCCTTAATTTTTGCTAAATTGATTTAGCAACTTTTAATACTTTTTAAGACCCCGCGGACACCCTGGTACCTTGTGTGTGTGTGTGTGTGTGTGTGTGTGTGTGTGTGTGTACCTCCTGTGTGTAGCTGTAGTTGCTCTCCTGTCTCCCTGGAGAGTCAGCTGCTCCTCCTTCCTGCTCCTTCACAATAAGAGTATTAGTTTATTCTGAGCACTCACTGATTCTGTGTTTTGATTGGTCTGATATTACAGGTGTGTTTTGATTGGTCTGATATTACAGGTGTGTTTTGATTGGTCTGATATTACAGGTGACTGCACAGGTGTGTTTTGATTGGTCTGATATTACAGGTGACTGCACAGGTGTGTTTTGATTGGTCTGATATTACAGGTGTGTTTTGATTGGTCTGATATTACAGGTGTGTTTTGATTGGTCTAATATTACAGGTGTGTTTTGATTGGTCTGATATTACAGGTGTGTTTTGATTGATCTGATATTACAGGTGTGTTTTGATTGGTCTGATATTACAGGTGTGTTTTGATTGATCTGATATTACAGGTGTGTTTTGATTGGTCTGATATTACAGGTGTGTTTTGATTGGTCTGATATTACAGGTGTGTTTTGATTGGTCTGATATTACAGGTGTGTTTTGATTGGTCTGATATTACAGGTGTGTTTTGATTGGTCTGATATTACAGGTGACTGCACAGGTGTGTTTTGATTGGTCTGATATTACAGGTGACTGCACAGGTGTGTTTTGATTGGTCTGATATTACAGGTGACTGCACAGGTGTGTTTTGATTGGTCTGATATTACAGGTGACTGCACAGGTGTGTTTTGATTGGTCTGATATTACAGGCAGTGTGAGAAAAAGTTTTTACAGAGTACTTGTCCATGGACAAGTGAGTTTGGCAATTTACTTGTCCGAATACATTTTTCACTTGTCCAGAATGGACAAAAATGTGGGGCCACTGGAATCTTCTTCTTCGCCATCGTATTTTACATTTTCCCACGGTTTTTACGACACCGCTAACGTAAGTGAGCGGTAAGCTTTTAATGCATCACACATAGGGTTGGGTATCGTTTGGATTTTAACGATTCCGGTTCTGCTTTTCGATTCTGGTTATTTTTGGTTCTCGATTCCGGTTCTTTGAGAGGGTAAATAAGTCCCATGACAAACTGGGAGAAAAATATATTTATGAAAACATTAAGTAAAATCTGTATTCCTATTTACAAATCACTTCATACTGTTTAATTTCTTTCGGTTATTGAATACAATTATATAAAAATAATCTCTGCATTGTTTAGTTAGTTCTAAGTGGTGCAGTTTGAGAATGTACAATTGGCCCATTCTCCTCTGATGTTACACTGCAACCTGCCTGTGAGACAGAGTCCAACCACACATGTCCAACACATAGGACATATAATAATAATAATAATAATGACACATTAGATGTATAGCCTAGAGGCCTAGCGCTTTTCTACAACTCAAAGACGCTTGCACGCTTACACATGTCCTGCAATCAGGGCCGCTATTATTAATAGAAGTTGTTTATTTGCATTAATTATATTTTAATCTTTTTGAGAATAGTATTTGGCAGGAAATGCAGACGTATTCACCTGTAAACGCATACTGAACGACATACATGCACAACCATTTACCTCACTGCATAAAAAAGTGTTGATAATAATAATAAACAGGAATTATATTTATATTATTATATTAGCCTACTTTGTTTCGAAGAAAAAAAAAAAGTTAACTCCTGTCGGTTGGGGGGGGGGGGCCTCATCTCACAATGTCACTTGGGGCCCCAAGTTGGCCAGGGGCGGCCCTGCCTGCAATACACATGCTGCAGCTGCTCACTGTTTGTAAAAGTAAATAAATAGTATTTTCATTTCAATAATGTACTTTCTATACCCTGCTTCATAAACAATACTGACATCCCTGTGCTCCTCCGAGTCTGGGGGTCCGGGAATGTGAGGACAGGGCGAGGACACAGACAGGGAGGCTACTTCATAAAGGAAATGGCGGGCAATATTAACAACATAGGAGTTAAAATGCTTAATAACCTTCATTATGTGTTAGAGAAAGAACATAAGAAAGTTTGACAAAGATTAGGCTGTTAAACGGGCAGAAAGAGTGTGTGTAGAAAGAGAGAGAAAGACGCTGAGCTGCACCGCGCAGCGATCAGCTGATACGGAGCATAGAGAGAGAGAGCTGCGGTCCGCGGGGCTCGGCCTCCTGTCCTCACAACTCTTATTAATCCCGGTACCGGACAATTGTTATTTGTTCCCACCCCGCCCCCGTCTAACTGTACAGAAAGCGGCGAGATGCATTTCCTTAGGAATCGACAAGCAGAACCGAAACTAACATTTCTAAACGAACAATGGCGGGCACGTACAATTTGCGAATGAGTTCTGCCTTTTGTAAACTGAATGTATCAATAATTTGTCAATAGATCAGGCCGAAAAACGTCACTTGTCCGCCGGACAAGTCAATTGAAGGATCTACTTGTCCGATATTGTAAATAACACGTCCCGGACGGTGGGACGTGTACTTTTTCGCACACTGCACAGGTGTGTTTTGATTGGTCTGATATTACAGGTGTGTTTTGATTGGTCTGATATTACAGGTGTGTTTTGATTGGTCTGATATTACAGGTGTGTTTTGATTGGTCTGATATTACAGGTGTGTTTTGATTGGTCTGATATTACAGGTGTGTTTTGATTGGTCTGATATTACAGGTGTGTTTTGATTGGTCTGATATTACAGGTGTGTTTTGATTGGTCTGATATTACAGGTGTGTTTTGATTGGTCTGATATTACAGGTGTGTTTTGATTGGTCTGATATTACAGGTGTGTTTTGATTGGTCTGATATTACAGGTGTGTTTTGATTGGTCTGATATTATAGCTGACTGCACAGGTGTGTTTTGATTAGTCTGATATTACAGGTGACTGCACAGGTGTGTTTTGATTGGTCTGATATTACAGGTGACTGCACAGGTGTGTTTTGATTGGTCTGATATTACAGGTGTGTTTTGATTGGTCTGATATTACAGGTGTGTTTTGATTGGTCTGATATTACAGGTGACTGCACAGGTGTGACTGAGGTGAGGTTACCTGGGTGTTGGAGGGCTCTCCAGCAGAGTACACACCTGAGGGGGGGTAGCTCGGATCTGCAACACACAGATCTCTGATCTCAAACACTCTGATCTAACACACACACAGATCTAACACACACACTCTGATCTAACACACACACACACACACTCTGATCTAACACACACAATGATCTAACACACACTGATCTAACACACACACACACACACACACACACACACACACACACTCTGATCTAACACACACACACTGATCTAACACACACTGATCTAACACACACACACTCTGATCTAACACACTCTCTGATCTAACACACACACACACACACACACACTCTGATCTAACACACTCTGATCTAACACACACACACACACTCTGATCTAACACACACACACTGATCTAACACACACACACACACACACTCTGATCTAACACACTCTCTGATCTAACACACACACACACACACACACACTCTGATCTAACACACTCTGATCTAACACACACACACACTCTGATCTAACACACACACACTGATCTAACACACACTGATCTAACACACACACACACACACACACACACACTCTGATCTAACACACTCTCTGATCTAACACACACACACACACACACACTCTGATCTAACACTCTCTGATCTAACACACACACACACACACACACACACACTCTGATCTAACACACTCTCTGATCTAACACACACACACAGATCTAACACACACTCACCCTGACTGATGTAGATGTACTCCTCCGTGTACTCCGCTGACAGGAACACAAACATTCTCAGGGTTAGTTTGGATAGTAACAGTTTTAGAGAGTATGCTCTTTGTGATTTTGGGCTGTATGAATAAAGTTAGATTGAATAACTGTGTGTGTGTGTGTGTGTGTGTGTGTGTGTGTGTGTGTGTGTGTACCCTGGTCCTCCACAGTACTGGTGTCCTCAGTATCCTCCTCTGATGAGCAGACAGGTGTGTTTCCAGGTGGGGGGGCTGGAGGCCCTGAGCCTCTCTGGACTCTGTAGGAGGAGCCAGGAGGGGGCGGGGCTCCCAGCGAGGGGGGCGGGGCCAGAGGGGGGCCCTGAGGGGGGGTCACATTATAATACAGACGTGTTAGTTCACACCAGAGTACTTTTCCCGTTTAGTACCCCTTATGTCGCGTTCACACCAAAAGAGTACTTAGCAGAGGTGGGGACTCGAGTCACATGACTCGCATATTTTTTGACTTGAGACTTGCTTGACTAACATTGATAAAAGACTTGACTTTGACCTGGTATTCATGACTTGATTTAAGCTTGAGACATGACTTGAAAGTACTTGACTTTTTAAAATTAAATGTTTTTGTAGTGAGATATTACGTTTAGTTTTTTCTAAATGTGATTGGGTGATTATAGCGCCATGCGCGCAAACCTGCGGAAACTGGGCCTTTTCATCAGAATGACTCACCACAGGGCCTTGCTCAGGACTTGTAGGTCCAGACCTGGGCCTTGCTCAGGACTTGTAGGTCCAGACCTGGGACTTGCTCAGGACTTGTAGGTCCAGACCTGGGCCTTGCTCAGGACTTGTAGGTCCAGACCTGGGACTTGCTCAGGACTTGTAGGTCCAGACCTGGGACTTGCTCAGGACTTGTAGGTCCAGACCTGGGACTTGCTCAGGACTTGTAGGTCCAGACCTGGGCCTTGCTCAGGACTTGTAGGTCCAGACCTGGGCCTTGCTCAGGACTTGTAGGTCCGGAGGTCCAGACCTGGGCCTTGCTCAGGACTTGTAGGTCCAGACCTGGGACTTGCTCAGGACTTGTAGGTCCAGACTTGGGACTTGCTCAGGACCGATTTACTCGGAAGCGCTGCTGGTCACCAAGTGCTGCTAGTCACCAAGTGCTGCTAGTCACCAAGTGCTGCTGGGCACCAAGTGCTGCTGGGCACCAAGTGCTGCTAGTCACCAAGTGCTGCTAGTCACCAAGTGCTGCTGGGCACCAAGTGCTGCTAGTCACCAAGTGCTGCTGGGCACCAAGTGCTGCTAGTCACCAAGTGCTGCTAGTCACCAAGTGCTGCTAGTCACCAAGTGCTGCTGGGCACCAAGTGCTGCTAGTCACCAAGTGCTGCTGGGCACCAAGTGCTGCTAGTCACCAAGTGCTGCTGGGCACCAAGTGCTGCTGGGCACCAAGTGCTGCTGGGCACCAAGTGCTGCTGGGCACCAAGTGCTGCTGGGCACCAAGTGCTGCTAGTCACCAAGTGCTGCTGGGCACCAAGTGCTGCTGGGCACCAAGTGCTGCAAAGTACTTGGTGTGAACGCGGCTAATGTGTTACATCGTTACAGCAGAAGAGTGATTTAGCGCAGGGGAAAGAAACGGGTGTTTTTAAATGGAAGAATGATATACTTTGATCTAGACTAGGCTCCTGCAGAAGCCAAAGGAATCCTTCGAAGCTAAACGGGTGTTAAAGCAGAACAAGATCCGCGTCCAGACTCCCCGCCAAGCTGCGAGTACACCATGAGGATAAAAGAGGTCTGCCGTCAGTGACCTGGCTGAGCAACGGCCCGCTATGCCTGGAAGGCGGGCGGAGGGTCTGAACCACAGGGTGCAGAGGACGCGCGAGAGCAGGGCATCAGAGAGAAACTACGGAGCCCGCCCCTCCCCTCAGAGGAAAACGTCGGTGAGCGGATCTAGATTTCAAATGAACAGGTACTTTATATTTTGTTTGCAATTTTCATCACCTCCCCCTCAAGACGGGAACACACGGGAGGAACACAGGTGGTGAGACTGCACCGGGGCCCGCAGGCCTCGAGCCCAGGCAGGGCTGTTACATGTGTTCAGGGAGTAGATCTGTTATGCTTTTCTTCGTTACATTTGAAACACAAAGAGACGGGTGGCTGACGACAAAGTAACATGCATCTCCTTTCCTGAATGGAATTTTGTATCGGAAAACATAAAAATAAGAGTAGCGTGTGCACAACGTGATAGCAGCCAGGTCATTATCATCCATATACTTCACACATCGTGATTGATCACCTGCAGGGGGGGGAACACGCCCTCCCCCCCGTCCTCCAGCTGGTAGAACATCGCTGCGTCCAGATCGGATGGCTCCTCCCCCTCAGCGGAGAAACCGAACTGGCACTCTTTATTCAGAGCGGCTGCCAACTGCCGTCTGCTGCGCCTGCACACAGAGAGGACTCTTTAAAGTGGAGACACTACAAACTGATATACACCTGAACATCAGAGGAGAGGACTCTTTAAAGTAGAGACACTACATACTTATATACACCTGAACATCAGCAGGAGAGGACTCTTTAAAGTAGAGACACTACATATTGATATACACCTGAACATCAGAGGAGAGGACTCTTTAAAGTAGAGACACTACATACTTATATACACCTGAACATCAGCAGGAGAGGACTCTTTAAAGTAGAGACACTACATATTGATATACACCTGAACATCAGAGGAGAGGACTCTTTAAAGTAGAGACACTACATACTTATATACACCTGAACATCAGCAGGAGAGGACTCTTTAAAGTAGAGACACTACATATTGATATACACCTGAACATCAGAGGAGAGGACTCTTTAAAGTAGAGACACTACATACTTATATACACCTGAACATCAGCAGGAGAGGACTCTTTAAAGTAGAGACACTACATATTGATATACACCTGAACATCAGAGGAGAGGACTCTTTAAAGTAGAGACACTACATACTTATATACACCTGAACATCAGCAGGAGAGGACTCTTTAAAGTAGAGACACTACATACTGATATACACCTGAACATCAGAGGAGAGGACTCTTTAAAGTAGAGACACTACATACTGATATACACCTGAACATCAGAGGAGAGGACTCTTTAAAGTAGAGACACTACATACTGATATACACCTGAACATCAGAGGAGAGGACTCTTTAAAGTAGAGACACTACATACTGATATACACCTGAACATCAGCAGGAGAGGACTCTTTAAAGTAGAGACACTACATACTGATATACACCTGAACATCAGCAGGAGAGGACTCTTTAAAGTAGAGACACTACATACTGATATACACCTGAACATCAGCAGGAGAGGACTCTTTAAAGTAGAGACACTACATACTGATATACACCTGAACATCAGCAGGAGAGGACTCTTTAAAGTAGAGACACTACATACTGATATACACCTGAACATCAGCAGGAGAGGACTCTTTAAAGTAGAGACACTACATACTGATATACACCTGAACATCAGCAGGAGAGGACTCTTTAAAGTGGAGACACTACATACTGATATACACCTGAACATCAGCAGGAGAGGACTCTTTAAAGTAGAGACACTACATACTGATATACACCTGAACATCAGCAGGAGAGGACTCTTTAAAGTAGAGACACTACATACTGATATACACCTGAACATCAGCAGGAGAGGACTCTTTAAAGTAGAGACACTACATACTGATATACACCTGAACATCAGCAGGAGAGGACTCTTTAAAGTAGAGACACTACATACTGATATACACCTGAACATCAGCAGGAGAGGACTCTTTAAAGTAGAGACGCTACATACTGATATACACCTGAACATCAGCAGGAGAGGACTCTTTAAAGTAGAGACACTACATACTGATATACACCTGAACATCAGCAGGAGAGGACTCTTTAAAGTAGAGACGCTACATACTGATATACACCTGAACATCAGCAGGAGAGGACTCTTTAAAGTAGAGACACTACATACTGATATACACCTGAACATCAGCAGGAGAGGACTCTTTAAAGTAGAGACACTACATACTGATATACACCTGAACATCAGCAGGAGAGGACTCTTTAAAGTAGAGACACTACATACTGATATACACCTGAACATCAGCAGGAGAGGACTCTTTAAAGTAGAGACGCTACATACTGATATACACCTGAACATCAGAGGAGAGGACTCTTTAAAGTAGAGACACTACATACTGATATACACCTGAACATCAGCAGGAGAGGACTCTTTAAAGTGGAGACACAGACACGTGGTGTTTTTTTACCGGGACCTGAAGGCGTAGTTCTCGTAGTCCTGGTAATAGCGTCGGCCCGGGTGGTGGTAATAGGTCAGGTGTGGACCAATCAGGTGACGGTTCAGGAAACGGGTGGAGCTTCTGACCAGAACACACACACACACACACACACACACACACACACACACACACACACACACACACACTCACTCTTAGAAGGTGCTCTGCTGTGATTGGTTCTCAGTCTCAGGTAATGTCTCACCTGGAGGCTCCGTAGCGAGGCGGTCTGGTGGTGGGGGGGTGGTGATGGTGGGGGGGGGGCGTAGGGGTCGTAGGTCATGGCCCCTGCTGTGAGGGGGGGGGGGCGGGGGTGACCTGTGGGCTGGAAGCGGGGGGGCAGGCTGGAGGGGGCGGGGCCTCCGTATGAGAGGGGGGGAATCAGAAGCTCCGCCCCCTTCATCCCGCCGCGGGACTTCCTGAAGTACCGGTGGCGGGGTGGGTGGCGCCGGTCCGGGTCTATAGGGGGAGGACAGGTGAGGAGCAGGAGGACAGGTGAGGAGACAGGTGAGGAGCAGGAGGACAGGTGAGGAAACAGGTGAGGAGCAGGAGGACAGGTGAAGACAGGAAGTGAATCTTACCCATGTCTCCCTTCCTGGGCGGCGCTGCCATGTTCCAGGCAGGAACCGGATTCACTGGCTTCAGGTCGGTCAGCTGGACCAGGTGTCTGTGGGGGATCAGGTGGTCTCAGGTCAGCTGGTCTCAGGTCAGGTGGTCTCGTCTCAGGTGGTCTCGGGTCAGGTGGTCTCGGGTCAGGTGGTCTCGGGTCAGGTGGTCTCGTCTCAGGTGGTCTCGGGTCAGCTGGTCTCGTCTCAGGTGGTCTCGGGTCAGGTGGTCTCGGGTCAGGTGGTCTCGTGTCAGCTGGTCTCGTCTCAGGTGGTCGCGGGTCAGCTGGTCTCGTCTCAGGTGGTCTCGGGTCAGCTGGTCTCGGGTCAGGTGGTCTCGGGTCAGGTGGTCTCGGGTCAGGTGGTCTCGGGTCAGGTGGTCTCGGGTCAGGTGGTCTCGGGTCAGCTGGTCTCGGGTCAGCTGGTCTCGGGTCAGCTGGTCTCGGGTCAGCTGGTCTCGGGTCAGCTGGTCTCGGGTCAGCTGGTCTCGGGTCAGGTGGTCTCGGGTCAGCTGGTCTCGGGTCAGCTGGTCTCGGGTCAGCTGGTCTCGGGTCAGCTGGTCTCGTCTCTGGTGGTCTCGGGTCAGCTGGTCTCGTCTCAGGTGGTCTCGGGTCAGCTGGTCTCGGGTCAGCTGGTCTCGGGTCAGGTGGTCTCGGGTCAGGTGGTCTCGTCTCAGGTGGTCTCGGGTCAGGTGGTCTCGGGTCAGGTGGTCTCGGGTCAGCTGGTCTCGGGTCAGCTGGTCTCGGGTCAGCTGGTCTCGGGTCAGGTGGTCTCGGGTCAGGTGGTCTCGGGTCAGGTGGTCTCGGGTCAGCTGGTCTCGGGTCAGCTGGTCTCGGGTCAGCTGGTCTCGGGTCAGCTGGTCTCGGGTCAGGTGGTCTCGGGTCAGCTGGTCTCGGGTCAGGTGGTCTCAGGTAAACTGGTCTCTTCTAAATGTCCGCTCTGTGGACCGCCCCCTTGTGGCAGGTGTGAAAGGGGGCGGGGCTACGTGAGGTGCATAAAGGTGCTTACTTGTCTCCCAGCTCCTCGATGAACACGGTGACCGCCGACGCGTTCGTCCCCACCTCCTGGATGAAGGCGTTGTAGAACTTCCCCTTGGGCTCCAGACGCACCTGAAACCCACACGGCGCTGCGTTCAGGCGCTGCTCCGACAGTCGGTAATCTGAGCGCTCACCAGCTGTCGTGGATCGGTTTTACCTGACACTTGTCTCCCAGGAAGTACTGCCTCCCTGCGAACACCATGTACTCCGTCTTCTGCATCTCTGGGGACAAAGGACAAGTGAGACGAGAGACCCCTTCCCTTACGGACCCCTCCAGGTCTCGAGGACGGCTCTGAAAGGCCTCCTTGCTAAGGCTAAGACTGGTCCTTAATGCAAAAAAGACCAAGTCCATGACCTTCTCTCGCTCTCGAGATAATACAGCTGTCCCTCCAATTCTGACACTGGAAGGGACATGCCTTGACAAAGTAGCATCCTACAAATATCTGGGCATATGGATTGATGAAAAGATGGCCTTTGATGTTCATATTGGGAACTACTGAGAAAACTTAGACCTAAACTGGGCTTTTTCTTCCGTTTAAGGAAATGTTTCCCGCCTGAAGCCAGGAAGAGAATTGTGCAGAGTTCCTTTCTGTCTGTATTAGACTATGGCGATGTGATCTATACGCATGCTTCTTCCTCCCTGCTTTAAAGCTGGACTCTGCGTACCATACTGCTCTACGCTTTGTAACGGGTGCAGGCTCTCGCACCCACCACTGCACTCTGTATCAGTCCTTAGGACGGTCCTCTCTGCACCAAAGAAGATACTCACACATGTTGATTTTTATCCTTAAGTCATTGCTAGGTGAGCTGCCCTTATATATCTCCAGACTTCTGTCATTTTATACTGGCTTTTTTTAATACTAGACGAGCAGCCAATGGGATGCTTTTAAATGTTCCTTTGATGCAGTCAGAGCTTGGTAAAGCTGCATTCTCCCACTATGCTCCCTTTTTATGGAATACGCTGCAAGTAAAACTTTGTCTAGAGGCACTTCCTGCTGTACATGCTTTTAAAGGTATGCTACGATTAGCCCTTCATGAAACATGTACCTGTTTACCTGATGCTATTGCTGATGTGAGTATGCTTCTTGCCACTGCACAAATGGCCTTCTGGATTTATATTTGAATTGTATGTTTTTTTTGTTTAATGCCTTTGTTTTATGTTGAAACTTGTTGTGTGCCGTGTTGGTCAGGACTCCCTGGAAGAAGAGATCTTGTATCTCAATGGGACATTCCTGGATAAATAAATAAATAAAAAATAAAAAGGCGTTACCTTTGCAGTTGTCCTGCCACACATCGAACTCCAGGTTCCTGTATACCTCTCCATCCAGAGACTTCATCACCTTATAAGGAAGAGACAGCCTGGAGGGGGGCGGGGCTTCTGCAGGAGGCTGACCAATCACAAGCACTCAGATCATTGTGATATAATAAAATGTAATGCAACATAACATCATGATATATAGTGTGTGTGTGTGTGAGTACCTTTGTGTCCTCGGGCACGGCGCGCTTCTCCTCCACAGCTCCACCTGGGTCAGACTCCTCCCTGAGGACAACAAAAACGCACCTGAGCCCAGCATGAGGTCATGGTACAGGTGAGGTGACCTGCTCTGAACAGGAAGGGGTCAGTACACGGCATTGTGTGTGTGTGTGTGTGTGTGTGTGTGTGTGTGTGTGTACCTGCGGTCCTCAGGTGTGTCGTAGCCGAAGTCAGCGTCGCTGCACACCGAAGGGCTGTTTCTATAGCGACGACCTCCGACCCTGAAGGCCTCCATCGCCTGACAGAGCTCCGCCTCCTCGAAGCTGAACACCTGCGTGTATAGCACCTCGTAGAACAGAGCTACACACACACACACACACACACACACACACACACACACACACACACACATGATTTTCAATGACTTCTCCAGGCCCAGAGAAACGACTCGGCGGTCCCACTGAACTGGTGTGTTTGAACACGAACAGGAGAATAAGGTCTGCATCTGAAACAATCAAAGGCTTACGAGCTTCAGGCTGAAGCAACTCAGACCTCTCTCCGGCAAAACACCGTCAGCTAAATGCCATTTTACAAGGGCTGGGTACCGGGCCCCGGTACCAACCGGGCCCCGGTACCAACCGGGCCCCGGGGCTGAATTATTAAAGACCGCTAAGCTCCGACGTTTGCGGTCTATTTATCGGTACTGGAGACATCTAAAATATATTAGTGCTGTCAAAATTATCACGTTAACGGCGGTAATTATTTTTTTTAATTAATTGCGTTAAAATATTTAACGTATGTGCAGAATGGCAGCGCCAGGGTATGGCTGGGGGTAGGCTACACCCATACCAAGAGATGGCTCAGCCCCACCATGAACACACAGCAGACAGCAGGAGGATTCACAACAGCATATACAAACTGAAATACTGCATGTGGGCGCACTCACTTTCTCTGTCTCACTGTGGCATGAATCCCATGAATGCATGAGACTAAGTTAGCTTCATTATATCTCAGTGATTAAGTGAATAATAAAGTTTCTATCGGGTCACTATCAGCCTGTCACTGGCGGGGCTTGGAGGAACGGGGCGGGGCTTGGGGGAACAGGGCGGGGCTTGGAGGAACGGGGCGGGGCTTGGAGGAACGGGGCGGGGCTTGGAGGAACGGAGAGGAGACGGTGATCGCGGAAGCTTTTTTCCTCCTGCCTTCACAAACGTATGTATCGTCTGCAGATTGCTAGAGGACGTTCACACTCTGCATCCAAGACTTCATTAAATCCACCAGAAACCTGACGTGATGGAACGCCATTATTTTTGAAAAACATAAATCCCTCCCTGCGTGTCTCTGAGCCGCAGCGACACGGAGTGATTCGGAGCGGGTCCTGCTGCTGCTGCTGCTGGACTGCTGCTGCTGGTTCTGGACTGGTGTTCTGGTGTTGGTGGATAAAGCAGCTCCGTGTTCGGTGCCGCCGTCACGTCTGCTCTCTGATCTCTGCGTCACCGACCGGTTTGATATTAAAGTGACAGAAAAAAACGTTATAGTAAAGCCGCGGCCGGAAAATCAGGAAGCGACGTTACTACTCTATAACCGATTATCTTCCGTCACTGCATCGAGACCGCATCGTCCGCATCGCAATGCATCGGAGAAACGATTATTTTCAACACCCCTAATTACTATACAGTATTTATTATCATTATAGTATTCCTAATATCAGGCCGCTGTGTCCTTGGGCACTTAGCCCGCCTGTGGGTAATGTCCACAGTAAGGACTCTTGCATGCAGAGCGCTTTGAGCGCCCGTAAAAGCGCTCCAGTAAAAAATGTAGTGCATTATTATTATTTATAAATTATATTTGATGCAACTTTAGTTACATTTCCATGACTTTTCCAGGGCCTGGAATTAGCATTTGTAGACACACAGCAGAGACACACACACACACACACACACACACACACACACACACACACACACCTTAGACTTGCTCCACCAATCAGAGCGCAGTACTCGCACTGCGCCACCAATCAGAGAGCAGTACTCGCACTGCTCCACCAATCAGAGAGCAGTACTCGCACTGCTCCACCAATCAGAGAGCAGTACTCGCACTGCTCCACCAATCAGAGCGCAGTACTCTCACTGCTCCACCAATCAGAGCGCAGTACTCGCACTGCTCCACCAATCAGAGCGCAGTACTCGCACTGCTCCACCAATCAGAGCGCAGTACTCGCACTGCTCCACCAATCAGAGCGCAGTACTGGCACTGCTCCACCAATCAGAGCGCAGTACTCGCACTGCCCCACCCAATCAGAGCGCAGTACTCGCACTGCTCCACCAATCAGAGCGCAGTACTCGCACTGCTCCACCAATCAGAGCGCAGTACTGGCACTGCTCCACCAATCAGAGCGCAGTACTGGCACTGCTCCACCAATCAGAGCGCAGTACTCGCACTGCCCCACCCAATCAGAGCGCAGTACTCGCACTGCTCCACCAATCAGAGCGCAGTACTCCCACTGCTCCACCAATCAGAGCGCAGTACTCACACTGCTCCACCAATCAGAGCGCAGTACTCGCACTGCTCCACCAATCAGAGCGCAGTACTCACACTGCCCCACCCAATCAGAGCGCAGTACTCACACTGACAGAGGGCTGCGGAGGCGGGGTAACTCCTCGGGTAAACAATGTCATAGTGACCATTGATGGAGCAGCACAGCGTCACCTAGGAAACACAGCTGACATCAGTCTCACCAATCAAATGGCAGAGTTCACAGTCATGTGACCGGCTGTAGGTAGTTTAGTGATCACAGGTTTCACTTCTTACCTTGTCATCAAATTCTTCTTCTGAGATCACCGTGGCTGCTTTCCCTGGGTAACGATAGATCAGGAAACAGTGCCTACACACACACACACACACACACACACTTTAATTCACAAACAGATGGAGGTTGGAGCAGATGAACTGGATAATTCCTCACCTGTAGAGCTGAGACAGAGCCTTGATCTCCACCTGACCCACCGTCTCCTGAAAACACACACCTGCCGTCACACACCTGCTGACACACACCATCAGCTACACACACACACCTGCTGTCACACACCATCAGCTACACACACACACCTGCTGTCACACACCATCAGCTACACACACACCTGCTGACACACACCATCAGCTACACACACACACCTGCTGACACACACCATCAGCTACACACACACACCTGCTGTCACACACCATCAGCTACACACACACCTGCTGACACACACCATCAGCTACACACACCTGCCGTCACACACCTGCTGACACACACCATCAGCTACACACACACACCTGCTGTCACACACCATCAGCTACACACACACACCTGCTGTCACACACCTGCTGACACACACCATCAGCTACACACACACACCTGCTGTCACACACCATCAGCTACACACACACACCTGCTGTCACACACCTGCTGACACACACCATCAGCTACACACACCTGCTGACACACACCATCAGCTACACACACCTGCTGTCACACACCATCAGCTACACACACCTGCTGTCACACACCATCAGCTACACACACACCATCAGCTACACACACCTGCTGTCACACACCATCAGCTACACACACACACCTGCTGTCACACACCATCAGCTACACACACCTGCTGTCACACACACCTGCTACACACACCATCAGCTACACACACACACACCTGCTGACACACACCATCAGCTACACACACCTGCTGACACACTATCAGCTACACACACCTGCTGTCACACACCTGCTGACACACACCATCAGCTACACACACGTGCTGACACACAGCATCAGCTACACACACCTTCTGACACACACCATCAGCTACACACACCTGCCGTCACACACCATAAGCTACACACACCTGCTGACACACACCATCAGCTACACACACGTGCTGACACACCATCAGCTACACACACCTGCTGACACACACCATCAGCTACACACACGTGCTGACACACACCATCAGCTACACACACCTTCTGACACACACCATCAGCTACACACACGTGCTGACACACAGCATCAGCTACACACACCTTCTGACACACACCATCAGCTACACACACCTGCTGACACACACCATCAGCTACACACACCTGCTGACACACACCATCAGCTACACACACGTGCTGACACACACCATCAGCTACACACACCTTCTGACACACACCATCAGCTACACACACCTGCCGTCACACACCATAAGCTACACACACCATCAGCTACACACACCTGCCGTCACACACCATCAGCTACACACACACACACACACACACACACACACCTGCTGTCACACACCATCAGCTACACACACCATCAGCTACACACACCATCAGCTACACACACCATCAGCTACACACACCTGCTGTCACACACCATCAGCTACACACACACACGTGCTGACACACACCATCAGCTACACACCTGCCGTCACACACCATAAGCTACACACACCTGCTGTCACACACCATCAGCTACACACACCATCAGCTACACACACACACACCATCAGCTACACACACCTGCTGACACACACCACCAGCTACACACACCTGCTGACACACACCACCAGCTACACACACCTGCCGTCACACACCACCAGCTACACACACCTGCCGTCACACACCATCAGCTACACACACCTGCCGTCACACACCATCAGCTACACACACCTGCTGACACACACACCATCAGCTACACACACCTGCTGAGACACACACCATCAGCTACACACACCATCAGCTACACACACCTGCCGTCACACACCATCAGCTACACACACCTGCCGTCACACACCATCAGCTACACACACCTACCGTCACACACCATCACCTACACACCTTCTGACACACACACCTTCTGACACACACACCTGCTGACACACACCATCAGCTACACACCTGCCGACACACACCATCAGCTACACACCTGCCGTCACACACCATCAGCTACACACAGCATCAGCTACACACACACCTGTCACACCATCAGCTACACACCTGCCGTCACACACCATCAGCTACACACACACCTGTCACACCATCAGCTACACACACACACCTGTCACACCATCAGCTACACACACAGCTACACACACCATCAGCTACACACACCAGCTGTCACACACACAGGGTCAAAGGTCACAGCAGCTCACCTTCGGGTCCTCCAGACGCTGCAGATATTTCTCAAACGAACCTTCAACAAACTGGAAGAGAAAACAACACATGCGTTAGTTAGCTTAGCACGTTAGCTGCCTGCTAGGCACGTTAGCTGCCTGCTAGGCACGTTAGCCGCCTGCTAGGCCCGTTAGCTGCCTGCTAGGCACGTTAGCCGCCTGCTAGGCCCGTTAGCTGCCTGCTAGGCACGTTAGCTGCCTGCTAGGCACGTTAGCACGTTAGCCGCCTGCTAGGCCCGTTAGCTGCCTGCTAGGCACGTTAGCTGCCTACTAGGCACGTTAGCCGCCTGCTAGGCCCGTTAGCTGCCTGCTAGGCACGTTAGCCGCCTGCTAGGCACGTTAGCATCTTGTTTCTCTGCCCAGTTACTCACTGGTTCAAAGTTGCATCTGTTGGTTCTCATGTAGTCGGCACATTCCTGACGGATCCTGTGATGGTAGTTCTGAGAGTAATACAGCTACACACACACACCCACACACACACACACACGTTAGCATGTAGCTTGAAATCCTCGTGCTCCTGAAACACAACCATCTAGTTAATTGCATATCCATTAAACTTCAGAGAGTTAAATTAACATAATCAGTCAAATTAATGTTTATAAAATCATAAAGTTCACTTTTGTTTCTCCAATTGTATTTTCAATCCCACATGATGAGTTTCAATGTCAAACCAAAAGGGTCAGATACTACCTGCGCTCATTCGCTGATCTCTCCTCGGTTCAAAATAAGAGACATGAATATAGATTTCAGATCTTTCATTATTTTTTGTTTTACAGAAAAAATTAATCTTTTAAAAAGTGAATTCAAGACAGCTGCTAGCTTAAGCCCGGTTAGCTTGAGCATAGCTAGCTTTCGCCCGGCTTGCATTAGCATAGCTAGCTTTCGCCCGGTAAGCATTAGCATAGCTAGCATTCGCCCGGTACTCATTAGCATAGCTAGCATTCGCCCGGTATACATTAGCATAGCTAGCTTTCGCCCGGTATGCATTAGCATAGCTAGCATTCGCCCGGTACGCATTAGCATAGCTAGCTTTCGCCCGCCTGCATTAGCATAGCTAGCTTTCACCCGGTACGGATTAGCATAGTAGGGTTTCGCCCGGTACGCATTAGCATAGCAGGATTTCGCCCGGTATGCATTAGCATAGCAGGCTTTCGCCCGGTATGCATTAGCATAGCAGGCTTTCGCCCGGTATGCATTAGCATAGCATGCTTTCGCCCGGTTTTCATTAGCATAGCTAGCTTTCGCCCGCTTTGCATTAGCATAGCAGGCTTTCGACCGATTAGTTTTAGCATAGCTAGCTTTATTATAGTTAGCTTTAACATGTTTTTTTAATTAGCCTTAGCATGGTTAGCCTTAGCGTGGTTAGCTTTATCATGTTTTTTAAATTAGCTTTATCCCGTTTATCCCGGTTTCGCCCGCTCCTCACCTGCTCGGACACGGCTCGGAAAAGGCTGGACGCGTCTCGCGCCACCATCTTCCGGTACAGACCCAGACTGCACAGGTACTCGTCCATGTTGACGAAGTACTTCTTCAGACCTTTCTGCATCCCAGGGACTCGACGGGACTCAGATAAACCCCGGTACTACTCTCCGGTCCTCTCCGGTACTGTACGGTTTCCTCTCTCCGGTCCTCTCTCTGGTACTGTCAGTTTCCCTCTCTCTGGTCCTCTCTCTGGTCCTCTCCGGTCCTCTCTCTGGTACTGTCCGGTTCCCTCTCTCTGGTCCTCTCTCTGGTCCTCTCCGGTCCTCTCTCTGGTACTGTCCGGTTCCCTCTCTCTGGTCCTCTCCGGTCCTCTCTGTGGTACTGTCCGGTTCCCTCTCTCTGGTCCTCTCCGGTACTAGAGGTTCTCTCTTCGGTAATCCACGGTCCTCTCTCGGAGCAGAGAGCGCCCAGGTGAATCTCATCAGCCTGATCAGCGCGTGCCCCCTGAGGCGTTCAGGGACTCGGTTAGAAACACGCTGTTTGATAACTGAATGTGTTAATGTGTCAGTCTACAGGTGTCCCTTCAGTCTACAGGTGTCCCTTCAGTCTACAGGTGTCCCTTCAGTCTACAGGTGTCCCTTCAGTCTACATGTGTCCCTTCAGTCTACAGGTGTCCCTTCCGTCTACAGGTGTCCCTTCCGTCTACAGGTGTCCCTTACAGGTGTCCCTTCAGTCTACAGGTGTCCCTTCAGTCTACAGGTGTCCCTTCAGTCTACAGGTGTCCCTTCAGTCTACATGTGTCCCTTCAGTCTACAGGTGTCCCTTCAGTCTACAGGTGTTAACGTGTCCCTTCAGTCTACAGGTGTCCCTTCAGTCTACAGGTGTCCCTTCCGTCTACATGTGTCCCTTCTGTCTACAGGTGTCCCTTCAGTCTACATGTGTCCCTTCAGTCTACAGGTGTCCCTTCAGTCTACAGGTGTCCCTTCAGTCTACAGGTGTTAACGTGTCCCTTCAGTCTACAGGTGTCCCTTCAGTCTACAGGTGTCCCTTCCGTCTACATGTGTCCCTTCTGTCTACAGGTGTCCCTTCAGTCTACATGTGTCCCTTCAGTCTACAGGTGTCCCTTCAGTCTACAGGTGTCCCTTCAGTCTACAGGTGTTAACGTGTCCCTTCAGTCTACAGGTGTCCCTTCAGTCTACAGGTGTCCCTTCAGTCTACATGTGTTAACGTGTCCCTTTGGTCGACAGGTGTTAATGTGTCCCTTCAGTCTACAGGTGTCCCTTCAGTCTACATGTGTCCCTTCAGTCTACAGGTGTCCCTTCAGTCTACAGGTGTCCCTTCAGTCTACAGGTGTCCCTTCAGTCTACAGGTGTCCCTTCAGTCTACATGTGTCCCTTCAGTCTACAGGTGTTAACGTGTCCCTTTGGTCGACAGGTGTTAATGTGTCCCTTCAGTCTACAGGTGTCCCTTCAGTCTACAGGTGTCCCTTCAGTCTACAGGTGTTAACGTGTCCCTTTGGTCGACAGGTGTTAATGTGTCCCTTCAGTCTACAGGTGTCCCTTCAGTCTACATGTGTTAACGTGTCCCTTTGGTCGACAGGTGTTAACGTGTCCCTTCAGTCTACAGGTGTCCCTTCAGTCTACAGGTGTCCCTTCTGTCTACAGGTGTCCCTTCAGTCTACATGTGTCCCTTCAGTCTACAGGTGTCCCTTCAGTCTACAGGTGTCCCTTCAGTCTACATGTGTTAACGTGTCCCTTCAGTCTACAGGTGTCCCTTCAGTCTACAGGTGTTAACGTGTCCCTTCAGTCTACAGGTGTCCCTTCAGTCTACAGGTGTTAACGTGTCCCTTCAGTCTACATGTGTCCCTTCAGTCTACAGGTGTCCCTTCAGTCTACAGGTGTCCCTTCAGTCTACAGGTGTCCCTTCCGTCGACAGGTGTCCCTTCAGTCTACATGTGTTAATGTGTCCCTTCAGTCTACAGGTGTCCCTTCCGTCGACAGGTGTTAATGTGTCCCTTCAGTCTACAGGTGTCCCTTCAGTCTACAGGTGTTAACGTGTCCCTTCAGTCTACAGGTGTCCCTTCCGTCTACAGGTGTTAACGTGTCCCTTCAGTCTACAGGTGTCCCTTCAGTCTACATGTGTCCCTTCAGTCTACAGGTGTCCCTTCAGTCTACAGGTGTTAACGTGTCCCTTCAGTCTACAGGTGTCCCTTCAGTCTACAGGTGTCCCTTCAGTCTACAGGGTAAC
>NW_027262059.1:0-26001 GCF_902827115.2 Pseudochaenichthys georgianus | reverse complement strand
TTGTAACGTGTCCCTTCAGTCTACAGGTGTCCCTTCAGTCTACAGGTGTCCCTTCAGTCTACAGGTGTCCCTTCAGTCTACAGGTGTCCCTTCCGTCTACATGTGTCCCTTCTGTCTACAGGTGTCCCTTCAGTCTACATGTGTTAATGTGTCCCTTCAGTCTACATGTGTCCCTTCAGTCTACAGGTGTCCCTTCAGTCTACATGTGTCCCTTCAGTCTACAGGTGTCCCTTCAGTCTACAGGTGTTAACGTGTCCCTTCAGTCTACAGGTGTCCCTTCAGTCTACAGGTGTCCCTTCAGTCTACATGTGTCCCTTCAGTCTACAGGTGTCCCTTCAGTCTACAGGTGTTAACGTGTCCCTTCAGTCTACAGGTGTCCCTTCAGTCTACAGGTGTCCCTTCAGTCTACATGTGTCCCTTCAGTCTACAGGTGTCCCTTCAGTCTACATGTGTCCCTTCAGTCTACAGGTGTTAACGTGTCCCTTCAGTCTACAGGTGTCCCTTCAGTCTACAGGTGTCCCTTCAGTCTACAGGTGTCCCTTCAGTCTACAGGTGTTAATGTGTCCCTTCAGTCTACATGTGTCCCTTCAGTCTACAGGTGTCCCTTCGGTCTACATGTGTCCCCTTCAGTCTACAGGTGTCCCTTCAGTCTACAGGTGGTCCCTTCAGTCTACAGGTGTCCCTTCAGTCTACAGGTGTTAAACGTGTCCCTTCAGTCTACATGTGTCCCTTCAGTCCTACATGTGTCAACGTGTCCCTTCAGTCTACATGTGTCCCTTCAGTCTACATGTGTCAACGTGTCCCTTCAGTCTACATGTGTCCCTTCAGTCTACATGTGTCAACGTGTCCCTTCAGTCTACATGTGTCCCTTCAGTCTACATGTGTCCCTTCAGTCTACAGGTGTCCCTTCAGTCTACAGGTGTCCCTTCAGTCTACATGTGTCAACGTGTCCCTTCAGTCTACAGGTGTTAACGTGTCCCTTCAGTCTACATGTGTCCCTTCAGTCTACATGTGTCCCTTCAGTCTACAGGTGTCCCTTCAGTCTACATGTGTCCCTTCAGTCTACAGGTGTCCCTTCAGTCTACATGTGTCCCTTCAGTCTACATGTGTCAACGTGTCCCTTCAGTCTACATGTGTCCCTTCAGTCTACAGGTGTCCCTTCAGTCTACAGTGGTCCCTTCAGTCTACAAGGCCCTTCAGTCTACAGGTGTCCCTTCAGTCTACACGGTGTCCCTTCAGTCTACAGGTGTTAACGTGTCCCTTCAGTCTACAGGTGTCCCTTCAGTCGACAGGTGTCCCTATCCGTCTACAAGGTGTCCCTTCCGTCTACAGGTGTCCCTTCAGTCTACAGTGTCCCTTCAGTCTACAGGTGTTAACGTGTCCCTTCAGTCTACAGGTGTCCTTCAGTCTACAGGTGTCCCTTCAGTCTACAGGTGTCCCTTCAGTCTACAGGTGTTAACGTGTCCCCTTCAGTCTACAGGTGTCCCTTCAGTCTACAGGTGTCCCTTCAGTCTACAGTTGTTAACGTGTCCCTTCAGTCTACAGGTGTCCCTTCAGTCTACAGGTGTGAATGTGTCCCTTCAGTCTACAGGTGTTGTGTCCCTTCAGTCTACAGGTGTCCCTCAGTCTACAGGTGTCCCTTCAGTCTACAGGTGTTAATGTGTCCCTTCAGTTACAGGTGTCCCTTCAGTCTACAGGTTTAACGTGTCCCTTCAGTCTACAGGTGTCCCTTCAGTCTACAGGTGTCCCTTCCGCTACAGTGTCCCTTCCGTCTACATGTCCCTTCAGTCTACAGGTGTCCCTTCAGTCTACAGGTGTTAACGTGTCCCTTCAGTCTACATGTGTCCCTTCAGTCTACAGGTGTCCCTTCAGTCTACAGGTGTCCCTTCAGTCTACAGGTGTTAATGTGTCCCTTCAGTCTACAGTGTCCCTTCAGTCTAACAGGTGTCCCTTCAGTCTTACAGTTGTTAACGTGTCCCTTCAGTCTACAGGTGTCCCTTCAGTCTACCGGTGTCCCCTTCAGTCTACAGGTGTTAACGTGTCCCTTTGGTCTACAGGTGTTAATGTGTCCCTTCAGTCTACAGGTGTTAATGTGTCCCTTCAGGTCTACAGGTGTCCCTTCAGTCTACAGGTGTTTAATGTGTCCCTTCAGTCTACAGGTGTCCCTTCAGTCTACAGGTAGTTAACGTGTCCCTTCAGTCTACAGGTGTCCCTTCAGTCTACAGGTGTGTCCCTTCTGTCTACAGGTGTCCCTTCCAGTCTACAGGTGTTAATATTGTCCCTTCAGTTACCAGGTGTCCCTTCAGTCCTAACAGGTGTTAACGTGTCCCTTCAGTCTACAGGTGTCCCTTCTAGTCTACAGGGTGTCCCTTCAGTCTACAGGTGTTAATGGTGTCCCTTCAGTCTACAGGTGTTAACGTGTCCCTTGGTCTACAGGTGTTAAGTGTCCCTTCATCTACAGGTGTCCCTTCAGTCCTACAGGTGTTTAATGTGTCCCTTCAGTCTACAGGTGTCCTTCAGTCTACAGTGTAACGTGTCCCTTCAGTCTACAGGTGTCCCTTCAGTCTACAGGTGTCCCTTCAGTCTACAGGTGCTTTATCTTTATGAAACAAAACTGATCCCATATAGGGGTAGGGTGCAGGGGGCGGTTTGGGACTGGGCCTTGCCAGCATTCTGCGCCACTCTGTGACGTAGTATACTTGAGATAGTGTACTCCACATTGAGAAACGGCCACAGTTTATCACGGAGCCCCTAGGGACAGGAAAATACTAAACCCGTCATCCCGCCTTTTATTTATTTTGTTACCTTTATTATTTTTATTTTTGTAATGTCCCTTGAGGGGCTCCGTAGTTTATAAAGACATTTAAAATGTTATTTTAATTTCTACTGTAATGTGTTGGTCCCCCCTGCGTCCAGCAGGTGGGGGTAGTGCTGCCAGCTGCCATGAAGCTGTGTGAAGAAGACGAGGAGGAACTGCGCATGCGCCCACACTGCCTGCAGGGTCAGAATGTGTCTTTAGGACAAGTCTCAGTCCGGTACAGGCTCCGGTACCGGGTCTCATGTCTCGGCTGATGCTGCTCCGGAGGCCCCTCAGCGGGTCTCCGTGCCTCCTCTCTGCCGGATCCTGTCGCTCCTGCAGCGGAGCTTCTCCTCCGGGTCATGGTCCTCCTCCGGGTCTCTCCTCCTCTCAGGTCCGGGTCTCTCCTCCTGGTCTTGGTCCGGGTTCTGGTTCCGGTCCTCCGGGTCTCTCCTCCTCTCAGGTCCGCAGCACCTTCCTGGAGTTCTTCCGGTCTCGCGGACACCAGCTGGTCCCGTCCGCCCCGGTGAGGCCGCGCGGGGACCCGAGCCTGCTGTTTGTTAACGCGGGGATGAACCAGGTGAGAGCATGTACTTATAACGCAGTTACTGTGTACTTATACTACAGTTCAGAGCCAGCATGTACTTATACTACAGTACTGTGTACTACAGGTCAGAGCCAGCATGTACTTATACTGCAGTTACTGTGTACTTATACTATAGTTCAGAGCCAGCATGTACTTATACTGCAGTTACTGTGTACTTATACTACAGTTCAGAGACAGCATGTACTTATACTACAGTACTGTGTACTTATACTACAGTTCAGAGCCAGCATGTACTTATACTACAGTTCAGAGACAGCATGTACTTATACTGCAGTTACTGTGTACTACAGTTCAGAGACAGCATGTACTTATACTGCAGTTACTGTGTACCTATACTACAGTTCAGAGACAGCATGTACTTATACTGCAGTTACTGTGTACTTATACTACAGTTCAGAGCCAGCATGTACATATACTACAGTACTGTGTACTTATACTACAGTTCAGAGACAGCATGTACTTATACTGCAGTTACTGTGTACTACAGTTCAGAGACAGCATGTACTTATACTACAGTTCAGAGCCAGCATGTACTTATACTGCAGTTACTGTGTACTTATACTACAGTTCAGAGACAGCATGTACTTTTACTGCAGTTACTGTGTACTTATACTACAGTTCAGAGACAGCATGCACTTATACTGCAGTACTGTGTACTTATACTACAGTTCAGAGACAGCATGTACTAATACTGCAGTTACTGTGTACTTATACTACAGTTCAGAGACAGCATGTACTAATACTGCAGTTACTGTGTACTTATACTACAGTTCAGAGATAGCATGTACTAATACTGCAGTTACTGTGTACTTATACTGCAGTTCAGAGACAGCATGTACTTATATTGCAGTTACTGTGTACTTGTACTACAGTTCAGAGGCAGCATGTACTTATACTACAGTACTGTGTACTTATACTACAGTTCAGAGGCAGCATGTACTTATACTACAGTTCAGAGACAGCATGCACTAATACTGCAGTTACTGTGTACTTATACTGCAGTTCAGAGACAGCATGTACTTATATTGCAGTTACTGTGTACTACAGTTCAGAGACAGCATGTACTTATACTACAGTACTGTGTACTTATACTACAGTTCAGAGGCAGTATGTACTTATACTACAGTTCAGAGACAGCATGCACTTATACTGCAGTTACTGTGTACTTATACTACACTGACAAGATCTGAGTACTTGTACCTGTTTACCAATGACCCTCTGCCCCCCCAGTTTAAGCCCCTCCTCCTGGGCACGGCGCCTCCCCGCAGCATGCTAGCTTCTCTGCGGCGCGCGGCTAACTCTCAGAAGTGTGTGCGAGCGGGGGGGAAACACAACGACCTGCAGGACGTGGGGAGGGACCTCACTCACCTGAGCTTCTTCGAGATGCTGGGGAGCTGGAGCTTTGGAGACTACTTCAAGGTGCACACACACACACACACACACACACACACACACACACACACACACACACACACACACACACACACACACACACACACACACACACGAACAGACATGCGCGCACACACACACACACACACACACACACACACACACACACACACACACACACACACACACACACACACACACACACACACACACACACACCTACCTGTCTCTCTCTGATGAACCTGTCTCTCTGTCTCTCTCCGTCTCTCTCTCTCTCCCTCTCTCTCTCCAGGAGGAGGCGTGCAGAATGGCCTGGACACTCCTCACTGAGTATTATGGGATATCAGCTGATCGACTGTATGTTTCATACTTTGGAGGAAACCCTGAGTCAGGACTTCCTGCTGACGAGGAGACGAGGAACATCTGGCTGGAGATCGGGTACCACACACACACACACACACACACACACACACACACACACACACACACACACACACACACACACACACACAGTGACACACCCTCTCATCCAGCTGCCCCCCCCCCCCAGGGTGCCCCCGGCCCGTCTGCTGCCCTTCGATATGAAGCAGAACTTCTGGGAGATGGGGCCCTGCGGCCCCTGTGGACCCTGCTCTGAGATCCACTACGACCACCTGGGGGGGAGGGACGCTGCACACCTGGTGAACGCTGACTGTCCTGAGGTGGTGGAGGTCTGGAACCTGGTGTTCATGCAGTACAACAGGTACACACACGCGCGCACACACACACACACACACACACACACACACACACACACACACACACACACACACACACACACACACACACACCGTTTATGTTAAAGGTCCCATGTCATGCTTGTCCGGTTATTACCCGGCCCCTTGTGTGTTATGAAGGTTTTTCTCTATGTACGGTCTCAAACCCTCAAAGTGCACCCTGTAGCGAACACAGAAAACACCTGTCTGTGATGCCCCTGAACGCCTCGTTGGGGATTTCTCTTTTTCCATTTTGTTTTTCCGGGGCCTATGGTGTCACTCAGTCCAAATGGACCAATGGCACACAGCTATAGAACAATAGGCACACCCTCTGCCAGGGTGGACTCCCAGCAGCTCAGGAGTCCGCCCGCGAGGCTCCCGGAGCGGACAGTGCGAGGTGGATTTCCCGCTGTGTTTCCCTGGATGCTGGATATAGACCAAGTGCCATACCAGCGAGACACTGTGGAGCTCAGGCTGAGCTCCACAGTGTCTCGCTGACCCCACGCAGCAACCAGGAAACGAGCAGTAATCCAGCTCTCACCGTCCGCTCCTCGGGCCTCGCGGGGAGGAGCGGCTCTCACCGTCCGTTCCTCGAGCCTCGCGGGGAGGAGCGGCTCTCACCGTCCGCTCCTCGGGCCTCGCGGGGAGGAGCGGCTCTCACCGTCCGTTCCTCGAGCCTCGCGGGGAGGAGCGGCTCTCACCGTCCGCTCCTCGGGGCCTCGCGGGGAGGAGCGGCTCTCACCGTCCGTTCCTCGAGCCTCGCGGGGAGGAGCGGCTCTCACCGTCCGCTCCTCGGGCCTCGCGGGGAGGAGCGGCTCTCACCGTCCGTTCCTCGAGCCTCGCGGGGAGGAGCGGCTCTCACCGTCCGCTCCTCGGGCCTCGCGGGGAGGAGCGGCTCTCACCGTCCGTTCCTCGAGCCTCGCGGGGAGGAGCGGCTCTCACCGTCCGTTCCTCGGGCCTCGCGGGGAGGAGCGGCTCTCACCGTCCGCTCCTCGGGCCTCGCGGGGAGGAGCGGCTCTCACCGTCCGCTCCTCGAGCCTCGCGGGGAGGAGCGGCTCTCACCGTCCGTTCCTCGAGCCTCGCGGGGAGGAGCGGCTCTCACCGTCCGTTCCTCGAGCCTCGCGGGGAGGAGCGGCTCTCACCGTCCGCTCCTCGAGCCTCGCGGGAGGAGCGGCTCTCACCGTCTGCTCCTCGAGCCTCACGGGGAGGAGCAGCTCTCACTGTCCGCTCCAGCAGCGAGCCCCCCAACGTCCCCCCAACACGGCACCCAGATCCCACGCAGCATTCTCATCTGTTTGTCATCACTGGTGTCATCTCCTGGTTTCTAGCAAACGCCATTGTAAAACATAATCACTGATGTTCTGCTGTAACGGTGGTTGACTCATCAGAACAGAGTGGGCGAGCTGACCAATCAGAGCACAGTGAGGGGGGGGGCAGGAGCTCCAACAAGCCGTGTAGGACAGAGGCCGTTTCTCAATGTCGAGTAAAACTGCTGCAGGGCCACTATTTCAAGTATACTACGTCATCGAGTGGCACATTACATTGCATTTAGCTGACGCTTTTATCCAAAGCGACTTACAATAAGTACATTCGACCAGGAAGACACAACCTTGAAGAAAACAGAATCATATAAGAACATCAGGTTTCAAAGAGCCAAGCATTTCAACTGCTCCTCAACTGGCTTTAGATAAGCCAGTCCTTTGTTAGTATATAAGTGCTCTGTTAGCAGTTCTTTGTTAGTCATTCTATCCTCGAGGTGGAGTCGAAGGAGATGAGGTTCAGTCTGGAAGGTGTGTGAGCTTTCTGCTGTCCTGATGTCAGTGGGAGCTCGTTCCACCATCTTGGAGCCAGGACAGCAAACCCACGTGTTCCTGCTGATGGGAACTTGGGTCCCCCTCGCAGCGAGGGTGCAGCGAGTCGTCTGGCTGATGCAGAGCGGAGTGCACGTGCTGGGGTGCACGGTTTAACCATGTCCTGGATGGAGGAAGGGCCAGATCCATTCGCAGCATGGTACGCAAGCACCAGGGTCTGGAAGTGGATTCTAGCAGTTACCGGAAGCCAGTGGAGGGAGCGGAGGAGCGGGTGGTGTGGAACATTCAGGAAGGCTGAAGACCAGACGAGCCGCTGCATTCTGGGTGAGAGAGGTCGGATGGCGCATGCAGGTAGACCAGCCAGGAGGGAGTTGCAGTAGTCTAGGCGTGAGGTGACGAGAGCCTGGACCAGAACCTGCGTGGCTCTCTGGGTCAGCTGGGGACGCGTCCTCCTGATGCTGTAGAGCGTGGATCTGCAGCAGCGGGTTGCAGCAGCGATGTTTGCAGTGAAGGACAGGTTGTTATCTAGGGTCTCACCCAGAGTCCTTGCAGTCTGAGTCGGGGAGACAACAGAGGGGCCGATGCTGATCGTCAGGTCAAGAGAGGGACGATCTTTTCCCGGAAGGAAAAGCAGTTCAGTTTTGTCAAGGTTGAGCTTGAGATGATGAGCAGACATCCACTGAGAGATGTCAGCTGGACGAGCAGAGATGCGAGCGACGACCTGGGTCTCTGAGCGGGGAAGGGCAGGATCCATTGGGTCGTCAGCGTAGCAGTGGGATGAAAAACCATGCGGGCTAATGACTGATCCGAGCGAGTTTGTGTACAGGGAGAAGAGGAGGGGACCAAGAACAGAGCCCTGAGGGACCCCTGTAGTTAACTGACAAGGGTCGGACTCGGACCCTCTCCAAGTGACCCTGTAGGTGCGGTCTTTGAGGTATGAGGTGAGGAGGGAAAGTGCAGAGCCTGAGACTCCAAGTTCTTGGAGAGTGAAGGAGGATCTGATGGTTCACCGTGTCGAATGCAGCAGACAGGTCCAACAGGATGAGGACAGAGGAGAGGGAGGCTGATTTAGCCGTGTGCAGTTCCTCAGAGACAGCAATGAGAGCAGTTTCTGTGGAGTGACCTGCCTTGAAACCAGACTGGTGCGGATCCAGAAGGTGGTTCTGATGGAGAGAGCAGGAGAGTTGTTTAAAGACAGCGCGTTCAGGTGTTTTAGACAGGAACGGGAGGAGAGAGACAGGCCTGTAGTTTATAACGTCAGACGGGTCGAGAGTGGGTTTCTTCAGGAGAGGGTTTACTCTCGCCTCCTTGAGAGTGTGTGGAAAGTGACCAGAAGTTAGAGAAGTGTTGATGAAGTGGGTGAGAAACGGTAGAATATCAGGAGCGATAGTCTGAAGGAGGTTTGAAGGGATAGGGTCCAGAGGACAGGTGGTGGGGCGGGCAGAGGTCATGAGGGTAAGAACCTCACTTGGAGAGAGAGGGGAAAAGGAGGTTAGTGTGCCGGTTGAAGGTGGCTCAGGTGATCCGGCGGTGAGGAGGGGTGAGTCAGAAAAAGAAGAGCGAATGTCGTAAACCTTTTTTTCAAAGTGGTTAACAAAGTCGCTTGACAGAAGGGAGGAGGGGGAAGGGGCCTTGGGAGGATCCAAGAGGGTGGAGAAGATGGAAAATAGTTTTTTGGGATTGGAATAGGAAGATTGGATCTTATCTTGAAAGAAAGTGCTTTTTGCCTGAGAGATGGAAGCAGAGAAAGAGGAGAGGAGAGCCTGATAGGTTAGGAGGTCGTCACGGTGTTTGGATTTCCACCATTTCCGCTCTGCTGCCCGAAGGACGGTTCTATTAGCACGCAGTGCGTCATTTAGCCAGGGAGCAGGAGGGGACTGACGAGCCGGCCGAGATGTGAGAGGACAGAGAGAGTCCAGAGAGGATGAGAGAGGAGAGAGGACAGAGAGAGTCCAGAGAGGATGTGAGAGGACAGAGAGAGTCCAGAGAGGATGAGAGAGGAGAGAGGACAGAGAGAGTCCAGAGAGGATGTGAGAGGACAGAGAGAGTCCAGAGAGGATGTGAGAGGACAGAGAGAGTCCAGAGAGGATGAGAGAGGAGAGAGGACAGAGAGAGTCCAGAGAGGATGTGAGAGGACAGAGAGAGTCCAGAGAGGATGAGAGAGCAGAGAGGAGAGTTTCCGCAGCAGAGTTTGGAGGCAGGAGTTGGAAGGAGTCAGAGGAAGGGAGGGCTGAGAGCACCGAGGAGGCGAAGGTAGAGGGGGAGAGGGAACGGAGGTTACGGCGGACAGGTGCAGGATGAGAAGAGATTAGTTTGTTATGTTTGGAGAGGGGTAGAGAGAATGAAATGAAGAAGTGATCGGAGGTGTGGAGCGGGTTTACAGAGAGGTTAGAAGTAGAGCAGTTCCTTGAGAATATGAGATCAAGGACACTGCCAGCTCTATGAGTCGGTGGGGACGGAGACAGTGAGAAAGCAAAGGCGGTTAACAGAGATGTTAGTTCGTCTATCTTCCCCGTCTGGAGGTTGAAGTCTCCGAGAAGTACAGCGGGAGGGCCGGTTTCAGGGATGTGTGAGAGGAGAGGATCTAATTCCTCCAAGAAGTCCCCCAAGGCTCCTGGTGGACGGTAGAGAACAACAAGGGTTCATTGTATAGGATGGGTTACCGTGACGACATGGAGTTCAGAGGTGAAGGAGTGAAGTTAGGTAGCTTGAAGAGGGAGAAGCTCCATTTGGGAGAGAGCAGGAGACCAGTGCCACCTCCTCTGCCAGTGGGTCTGGGTGTATGGGAGAAGGAATATGCTGTGGAGAGAGCTGCTGGGGTGGATGTGGTGGATGGAGTAATCCACGTCTCAGTGAGAGCAAGGAAATCCAGGGACTGCAGGGAGGCGGAGCCAGAGATGAAGTCAGCCTTAGGAACAGCTGACAGGCAGTTCCACAGGCCGCCTGAAACTAGGTGCTGGATCTCAGAGGAGCACGTGGGATAGACGAGAGCGGGCCGGTTGTAGCGATTAGGAGATACACGGGGCCAGTGATGATTGCGAGAAGACACATGAACAGGAATGGAGAAAATACACATGATTATATCATGAGGGGCTAGAAAGCTAAGGAAAAGAAAAATAAGAATAAGACACCAGTGATACTTAGCTCAAATTAGAGTAGGATTTGCCTCCTCTTTGCCACCCTCGTGACTCCCGCAGGACTCCAATGTCTTTGTCGGTCTTACTCCCGCAGGACTCCAATGTCTTTGTCGGTCTTACTCCCGCAGGACTCCAATGTCTTTGTCGGTCTTACTCCCGCAGGACTCCAATGTCTTTGGCAGTCTTACTCCCGCAGGACTCCAATGTCTTTGTCGGTCTTACTCCCGCAGGACTCCAATGTCTTTGTCGGTCTTACTCCCGCAGGACTCCAATGTCTTTGTCGGTCTTACTCCCGCAGGACTCCAATGTCTTTGTCGGTCTTACTCCCGCAGGACTCCAATGTCTTTGGCAGTCTTCGGCTGTCTGACGCTGACGCTCAAGAAACAGCTGCCTGAATGGACGCCTGATTGCTGAGTTCTCACAGCTAAGGTGCCACGCCCCTCTAGTTAGTTAACTCTCTACAGCTGATGGGCGACAACTCAGAGGGCGTGCGGATTTAAATGCAGCCCAGGCAGAAACTGGAGGCAGTGACAGTTTCACGTGGACAGATCTGAGATTTAAATTCTCTCAAAAGTGCCCTTTTAGCTACAACAACTACAGAACAATTATACAGAGTAGAATAACTGAAATAGAGAAGTCTAATTAAACAAGATTATTACTTACAGCGGTTTCTGCGTCCAAGGAGGTGCAGGCACCGAAGGACTGTTTAAATGCGTGTTAAATGCCCAGCATTCTGCGCAGCTCGGTGACGTAGTATGCTTGAAATAGTGGCCCTGCAGCCGGTTTACTCGACATTGAGAAACGGCCAGAGAGTGAATTCACATCGAGAGGCAAAGTCCCTCCCTTTCCGGTGGACCTCCATGGGACCTTATCTAGGAAAAAGTATGCATTGAAGTCAATGGAGAGAGAAAGATTATCTTTCGATCCCGTTTGAATTGTGCCACGAATTAAACATGTGATGTTTGTCAATTTAAAAGATCATTGCAAGTCAAAATAAAAAGTGAAAGTAGGCGAAAAGTATTAAGAAGTGTAAATCACTCCAAGTCTGGGCATGTTGAGAGCTGTACATACACACAAGGGCAGTTCGTCGGTTCCGGAAGACTCTTACGAACCGACTAACTGCTAACGCTATGCTGGCTCCACCGGGATTCTGGGATTTGTAGTTTTTCTAGTTGCATATTTTTCAACAGTTTTACGACAAACTGTGACTTTTTTGACATGGAAATTATTTTTTAAGATAATAATAAATTCACGTGTGTGTAGGGAGGCGGACCTCTCCCTGCAGCCCCTCCCCCTCCTCTCTGTTGATACAGGGATGGGTTTGGAGCGTCTGGTCAGCGTCCTTCAGGGAACACTCAGTACCTACAACACTGACCTGTTCACCCCCCTGCTGGAGGAGATACACCAGGTACACACACACGCACACACACACACACACACACACAGACTGGTGTGCTGACTGCTGGTTGTCATGGCGATCAATCAATCAATCAATGTTTATTTATAGCCCAATATCACAAATGTTACATTTGTCTCAGTGGTCTTCACAGTGTGTACAGAATATCAGTATGACAATACGAGACCCTCTGTCCTTAGACCCTCTGTCCTCAGACCCTCTGTCCTCAGACCCTCTGTCCTTAGACCCTCTGTCCTCAGACCCTCTGTCCTTAGACCCTCTGTCCTCAGACCCTCTGTCCTCAGACCCTCTGTCCTCAGACCCTCTGTCCTTAGACCCTCTGTCCTCAGACCCTCTGTCCTTAGACCCTCACATCGTACAAGGAAACACTTCCGGAGAAACCCCACAGTTTAAAGGGAACATGGAGAAACCTCAGGAGAGCAGCAGAGGAGGATCCTCTCCAGGACGGACAGACTGCAATAGATGCCGTGTGTAAATTGAAAAGATAATACATTTGCAACATAGGTAGTCCAGATGTTTGGAAATGCATGTGTGTATAATAGGAAGTGTAGGAGCCAAAACGTTGATTTATTATTTGTATTAATTAATCATTTAATGTATGTAATGGAGTATAATTGATTGGTGTCAAGTGATCGTGATCCGCAGCCTCGGCTGGGCGGAGCAGCTGATTGGTGCTGTGATTGCCTCAGCTGGTTAAAAGAGTCCTGCTGATGATACTCTGGGTGCTAGTTTGGTTGTGAAGCCACACGGTTTTTTGACCGCTGCATTGCACTGCAGAGAAGGATAACCTGGAAATAAATATACCAAAAGAAACGTGACTCTGAGTGATGTGTGAGCGCGTCGGCCAGGCGCTAAAACCAAAGTACAAAAGGAGCTTAAGAAAGGTGGAAAGAAGGCTCTTTTAGGAAGATGAATCCACGAGGATATCCATCCAGGACCGATGATCCAGGACCACAGCCACGACTCAAGATCCAGGGCTCGCGATCCAGGACACAGGACCGCAGGATCATCCATGACTCCGGATCCCGGCGTATATAGACACCAGAAAGAAAGACATGTGGGGAAGCTGGGTTAATCGGAACATGAGAGGACACGGGTACAGACAGAGAGAAGGAAGAAGTAAGATGTCCCCCGACAAACTAAGCCTATAGCAGCAAAACTAGGGTCTGAATCTAATCAGCCCTAACTATAAGCTTTATCAAAAAGGAAGGTCTGAAGCGCACTCTTAGAAACGGATAGGGTGTCTGCCGCCCGAACACAAACTGGAAGCTGATTCCACAAATGTGGAGCTTGATAAGAAAAGGCTCTGGCTCCCATTGTACTTTCAGAGACTCTAGGAACAACCAACAACTAGGGGTGACGATATTAGGTCACCACGATATGCTTTTTCAGAGATATCGTGATAAAAAAAAAAAAAAAAATGTAATTTTTTTTTGAAAAACAAAAATAGTGGGAGGGGAAGAGGCTCTCCGTGTGCGGCGCATGGGGCTATGACAGCGGACGGAGAGCCTCTTCCCCTCCCGCTCCCCCAGCCTCACCTACTGATTTAAATTTCACCATATATCAAGACCGATCGATTTCACAATGTCAGCGCACCTCTGCTTGCGTTCAGTCCGAGTTGTTTGACACGCTCCCAAAGTCCCCGCCCCCTTTCTTTGCAGCGAGGGAAAATACACTGTTGGCAGTCTGCACACACAGCAATAATGGACGGAGAGTCAGATTCTGATGTAGAAGAATTAGATTTAGTCCCCAAAAAGAACTCTACGTCTGTGGTATGGAAATATGTTGGATATAACACAACAGACACGGAGCAAACAAATTTCAAAGCAACAGATGGCAACACGTCGGGCTTACGAGACCACCTCAAACGCAAGCACCAGAAAGAGCATGCAGAGTTAGAGTGCAAGGTCCCCCGCGTGTGAATGCACAATCTACTGCACCAAAACAAACTGCCATAGGGCAGGCATTTCATCAAGGGGCTCCGTATGGAAAGACTAGCAAACGGTGGAAAGACATAACTGACGGTGGCGTTTTATGTTTTTCCCTTCAGTTATGCTGAAGTCTTTTATTACACTTCAAGTCTAAAGTTTACATTTTAATTGTTTGGCACTGACTTTTCCTCATTGATGTTTTATGTTTTACTTAGTTATGTTTTCACGTTTATTGATGTTCACTGCTCACTTGTTCATTCAGGGTTTCATTTCTGAAATAAAACCAGCTTGAAATGCTGTGTTGGTCTGTTACTCCTTTTTGCTTTAGTTTCTGTCACCTTGTAGGCGCTTGTTCTGTTAAGTAACTTGAAAAATAACCATAATAACCGACATGAAAAAATATCGTGATATATATCGTCTATCGTGATACTGCTTGAAAATATCGTGATAACATATTTTTCAATATCGCCCACCCCTACCAACAACCCTGCATTCTTGGAACGCAATGCCCTAGTAGGCCAGTAGGGTATAATGAGTTCTTTAAGGTAAGATGGCGCCTGCCCATTAAGGGCTTTGTAGGCGAGAAGAAGAACCTTAAATTCTATCCTGTGTTCTATAGGGAGCCAGTGTAAGGCAGCCAGAACAGGAGTAATGTGGTCCCTTTTCCTAACTCTGGTTAGTACACGAGCCGCAGCATTTTGAATCAGCTGAAGCCACTTGACTGACTTCTTGGTGCTCCCTGATAATAAAGAGTTACAATAATCCAGCCTAGAAGTAACAAATGCATGGACTAGTTTCTCTGCATCGTTTTGAGGCAAGATATGCCTGCTTTTTGCAATGTTACGTAGATGGAAGTAGGCGGTCCTTGAAATTGATTTTATGTGGGCGTTAAAGGATAAATCCTGATCAAATATAACACCAAGATTCCTTACAGTCTCACTGGAGGCCAAATTAATGCCATCCATAGTTAGTATGTCTTTAGATCATTTGTTTCGTAGATTCTTCGGGCCGAGTACAATAACTTCAGTTTTAGTCGTGTTTAACATCAAAAAGTTTAAGGTCATCCACGTTTTTAAGTCCTTAAAGGCCCCGTCACACTGTCCCGAAATTGACACCCGATGGACACACGAATATGGAATTGTGAATTTCGCACGAAGATGGCCCCGAACCACACACGAAGGCAACATTTACATTACATTTAAGAAATACAACTGCAATGAAAGTACCAAAAACAATTATGTTACAGTACTATGATACTGTACTGATATCTTCAGACTTTGTTCTTTCCTTTCTCCGTCTTTATATGTAGAAAATATTACGTTTTCTCCGTAATGTTGTTTCCATAACAACAACAATTTCCTGTCAACTGTCCTTCAAAATAATATATTATATCCTCTTTAGTTTCACAGAACACAAATTGGGTTATTTACATAATATATTTACATGATTTTGTTGTGCAATAAAACAACCCGATGGACACACGATAAAGGAAATGTTCAAATTCGGCTGTGATCGTAGCAACATCGGGCCATTCGTGAGGGCATCTTAAGCCACCGTATGACCGCTGGCGGAGTTTCTCAGGTTCCGGCAGCAACTTCGTGAGCGGAGGCAAAATCTTTGGCATGCCAAAAAATTGCCGAAGGACCTTGCGAAGGTTCATTTTCGTGTTGAATTCGTGTGTCAATTTTGCCCTTCGTAAGGCCATCGTGAGGGCATCTTGTTATCCTCGGTGCCATCGGGCATTCGCCCCGATCAGAGTGAATGTGAATGCACCGATGATAACACGAAGATGACAAGATGCCCTCACGAGTGCCTTACGAAGTTGCCGCTCACGAAGTTGCTGCCGGAGCCTGAGAAACTCCACCGGCGGTCATACGATGGCTTAGATGCCCTCACGAATGGCCCGATGTTGCTACGATCACAGCCGAATTTGAACATTTCCTTTATCGTGTGTCCATCGGGTGTCAATTTCGGGACAGTGTGACAGGGCCTTTAGGCAGTCTTGAATTTTATTTAGATGATTAATTTCATCAGGCTTGATTGATAAATATAGTTGAGTATCATCCGCATAACAATGAAAGTTTACAGAATGATTCCTTATAATATTGCCTAACGGAAGCATATATAATGTGAACAAAATAGGTCCGAGCACTGAGCCCTGTGGCACTCCATGGCTAACTTTGGTTTGCGTGGAAGATTCATCGTTAACACGTACAAACTGAGAGCGTTCAGATAGATAGGACCTGAACCAGCCTAAAGCAGTTCCCTGTATGCCAACTAAGTGCTCTAGTCTTTGCAATAGGATGTCATGGTCGATAGTATCAAATGCAGCACTGAGATCGAGCAAAACAAGAATAGAGACAAGTCCCTTGTCTGAGGCTATTAGAATGTCCTCTGTGACTTTAACCAGAGCTGTCTCTGTGCTATGATGTGTTCTAAAGCCAGACTGAACGTCTTCAGATAAATCATTGTTTTTTAAGTAACAGCTGCTTAGCGACCGCTTTCTCAAGAATCTCTGAGAGGAACGGAAGATTAGAAATAGGTCTATAGTTGGCTCAAACCTCTGGATCGAGGTTGTGCTTTTTAAGAAGCGGTTTTATCACTGCTACTTTGAATGATTGTGGAACATAGCCTGATAATAAAGACATATTCATAATATTTAATAAAGAAGTGCTAATTAATGGAGAAACTTCCTTCAGCAGCTTAGTTGGAATTGGGTCTAACATGCACGTTGATGGTTTAGAAGAGAGAATCATTGAATGTAATTGTTCAAGGTTAATGGCTGAAAAGCATTCTAGTTTACTATCTAGTGTAATATTAGAACTTATGATTACGGGAGCTGTTGATAACACTATACTGGTCGAAGGCAAGAGGTCATTCATTTTGTTTCTCAGAGTAACAATGTGATGGTTAAAAAAGCACATAAAGTCATTGCTACTGAGTGCTAAGGGAACAGAAGGCTCAGTGGAGCTGTGGCTCTCTGTCAGCCTGGCTACAGTGCTGAAAAGAAATCTTGCATTATTCTTATTCTCATCTATTAATGAAGAGTAGTAGGCTGCTCTCGCTTTACGCAGTGCTTTCTTATATTCATTGAGAGTAATATGCCAAATTAAACGAGATTCTTCAAGTTTAGTGGAACGCCATATCCTTTCAAGTTGTCTCGACTTTTGCTTTATTCTGCGGGTTTGGGCATTATGCCATGGAGCTAATCTATGTTGTTTTATTTTCTTCTTTTTCAAAGGAGCAACAGAGTCTAATTTTATTCGCAGCGCATCTATAGCACTATCAACAACATGATCAATTTGGGGTGGTGTACATTTTGTATAAGTGTCCTCCCCTACATGCAGACATGCTATCGAGTTAAGTATTGGTGGAATCTCTTAAATGTGGCTATAGCACTAACAGATAGGTTTCTGCTGCAGGAGCTTTTGACTAATGCTTTGTAGTCTCGTAACAGTACTTCAAAAGTTACTAAGAAATGGTCGGATAAAGCAGGATTATGCGGTTCGACTAATAGTTGCTCAATTTCAACACTTTGACACACAGGAAGCCAGTGTAAAGACTTCAGAGCAGGAGTGATGTGATCCACTTTCTTAGTGTCAGTGAGGACTCGAGCAGCGGCGTTCTGAATCAGCTGCAGCTTCCTAACAGATGTGTTAGTGAGACCTGTGAAGACACCTTTGCAGTAGTCCAGTCTACTGAAGATAAAAGCATGGACGCGTGTCTCCAGATCCTGCTGTGACATTAGTCTTTTAATCCTAGATATGTTCTTTAGGTGATAGCAGGCTGATTTAGTAACTGTTTTAATGTGACTGTTGAAGCTCAGGTCAGAGTCCATGACTACACCTAGATCTCTGGCTCTATCTGTTGGTTTGAACATTGCAGACTGAAGCTCAGCGCTAACTTCTATACGTTCTGCCTTGGCTCCAAAAACCATTACCTCAGTTTTATCTTTGTTTAATTGGAGAAAGTTCTGACACTTCCAGTCATTGATTTGTTCAATGCACTTACTCAGTGTTTGAACTGGAGCATAGTCTCCTGGTGAAATTGTTACGTAATGTGTGTGTCATCCGCATAGCTATGGTAACTTATGTTGTTGTTCTTCATTATCTGAGCCAGTGGTAGCATGTAGACGTTAAAGAGAAGAGGCCCCAAGATGGAGCCTTGAGGAACCCCACATGTCATATTTGTCAACTCAGATGTGTATGTACCGATAGAAACAAAGTTGTTTCTGTCCTTTAAGTAGGATTCAAACCAATGTAGAACTGTTCCCGAAAGTCCCACCCAGTGTTCCAGTCGGTCCAGTAATATGCTGTGGTCAACAGCGTCAAACGCAGCTCTGAGATCTAATAATACTAACACTGAAGTTCTGCCACTGTCTGTGTTTAAGTGGATGTCGTTAAAGACCTTTAAAGAGCAGTCTCAGTGCTGTGGTTTGGACCAAAGCCTGACTGGAACACATCCAAACAACCATTTAAATGCAAGAAATTACTCAACTGTTGAAAAACAACTTTTTCAATGATCTTACCTTGAAATGGCAGGTTTGATATGGGCCTGTAATTGTTCATTACTGAAGCATCTAGATTATTCTTTTTTAAGAGCGGTTTAATGACTGCAGTTTTCAGGGCCTGTGGAAAAACACCTGAGTGAAGAGACTTGTTTACTATGTGAAGTAGTTCTGAGGCCATGCAACGAAAAACACAAGTCAGAACAAGGTGGAGAGTGTGATTATAGCAGTGGGTTGGTTTATTTACACTCTGACAGAAACCAACAGAATCTAATATAGAGTTAAATGCAACAGTAAGGCTATTTTTATCATCGTCAACATGAATATTAAAGTCACCTACGATAATTACTTTGTCTGTTTTAAGAACCAAAGCTGATAAAAACTCAGAGGGTTCTGATGAGAGTTCTGAATCAGGACCTGGTGCACGATACACTGTAACAGATAAGATTGGCTGCAAAGTTTTCCAGGTCGGATGCGTAAGACTAAAAACGAGACTTTTTGTGTGTCCTCAGAGGTCAGCTGTCCCTCCGTACCGCGGCAGGACGGGCGCGGCGGACGGGGATCGAACGGATATGGCGTACCGCGTGGTGGCGGACCATGTGCGCACGCTAAGTGTGTGTGTGGCCGATGGCGTGCACCCCGGCATGTCAGGCGCAGAGTGAGTCGCACACACACACACACACACACACACACACACACACACACACACACACACACACACACACACACACACACACACACACACACACACACACACACCATCCGATACAATAACACTTTAACGGTCAGATCTGGGGTTACCTACTGTAACCCAGCTTCTATGAGTAATGGCTTCGCCCTCTAAGGCTATCTATTGGGTTATCCCTCTGCGCCCCCGCGCAGCACTGAAACACTTGTAGTCCACGCCCACCCGCAAGGTGGGCCCCACCCTCGGGCCTCCTTCCGGTATAAATAGGAAGGTGGCCCGGCAATCTGCTCCCATACAATAGAACTTTTCTTCAGCTATTCGTGGAGCCAGTGGGCCCGGCGCTCAGAGGGCCATTACTCATAGAGGCTGGGTTACAGTAGGTAACCTCAGTTCTATTTCCTATATGGCTCCGCCCTCTAAGGCTATCGCTATTGGGTTAAGGGCGAAGCATGATGTAGTCTGCGCCCCACTGGGTCCGCCCGGCACTGGAAGCACAGACACACCTGCTCAATAGCACCCCCGGCCTGTGTGCCATGCGTAATGGCACCTCCCCGTCCCTGGAACATAGCAAACATGCCTGTTTTCCTGACGGGGTGAAGGCTGGGACAATACATACCGGCCGCTGTGAGAAGTAGAGACGAAGGTCCACCTTGCCCAGCGATCATCGAGGGGGAACAGCCGCTCTCTGCGTGTCAGACGGGAGGAGAGCGCTCAGCTGGATCCCTGACGCCCCTCACTCTGATCACACACTCCGTACGAAGTGTGTCAGAGGAAAGGGAACATCCCTCTGATACGAGGGGAAAAGGCCGCTCTCTGTGTGCCGAGAGGCAGGAGAGAGGCGCACCGCTGGCTCCCTGACGTCACTCACTCCGACAGGACACCCAGTACGGGGTGCGTCAGAGAGGAAAGGGAGACCTCCCTCAAATAACATTGAATAAATGAACAGGGGGAAGACCAAGATGCAGCCGTGCAAATATCTTCCACTGACATTCCTCCGTGCCACGCCGTGGAGGAGGACATTCCTCTGGTGGAGTGCATTGATGTTCTCCGGGGGCTCCACCCCCGAGGGGACATGTGCCTGCGACACCGCCTCACACAGCCAGCGTGACAGCCGCTGTGCGGACAGAGGCTGCCCGATCGAGCGCTCTCTGTAGTGCACCACCAGGCGCTGAGAACGGCGCCGTGCGCGCCACATAGCAGGCCAGCGCGCGCACCGGGCAGAGGAGATGAGACGTGGCTTCTTCCTCCGACCTGTGAGGAGGCGGAAAAAACCCGTCCAGGGTGATCACTCTGGACCTAAGAGCTAGTGATGACCTTTGGCATAAAGGCTGGGTTAGCACGCAGCACAGCCGAACTGCCATCCCCCCGGATCCGGAGGCATGACGGGCACAGAGAGAGCGGATAACTCACTCACCCTGTTCGCCGATGTTAGAGCCACAAGCAGAGCTACTTAGCTGATAACACGTTGAGGGGAACCTGCTCTAAAGGTTCAGATGGGGCTTTGCAGAGTGCTCGTAACATCAAAGCCAAATCCCACTGAGGCGCCAGCGTGCGTGACACCGGTCTGAGTCTTCGTACCCCTTGCAGAAACGTTTCGTCAGGGGGTGACGGAGCACCGTCCCTGCTCCGACACCCACGTGACGAGATGATATGGCAGCCGCATACACCTTGATCGTGCTGAACGCCAAATTCCTGTCCAACAACAGCTGGAGGAACGACAGCACGTGAGGCAGGGCGCACGTGATGGGGTCCAGGCTTCTCCCTACACACCAACGCAGAACGCTGCCCACTTGGCTGTGTAGCACGCTCTGGAGACGCGGCCCACTTGGCTGTGTAGGACGCTCTGGAGACGCGGCCCACTTGGCTGTGTAGGACGCTCTGGAGACGCCGCCCACTTGGCTGTGTAGGACGCTCTGGAGACGCCGCCCACTTGGCTGTGTAGGACGCTCTGGAGACGCGGCCCACTTGGCTGTGTAGGACGCTCTGGAGACGCGGCCCACTTGGCTGTGTAGGACGCTCTGGAGACGCGGCCCACTTGGCTGTGTAGGACGCTCTGGAGACGCCGCCCACTTGGCTGTGTAGGACGCTCTGGAGACGCGGCCCACTTGGCTGTGTAGGACGCTCTGGAGACGCGGCCCACTTGGCTGTGTAGGACGCTCTGGAGACGCGGCCCACTTGGCTGTGTAGGACGCTCTGGAGACGCCGCCCACTTGGCTGTGTAGGACGCTCTGGAGACGCGGCCCACTTGGCTGTGTAGGACGCTCTGGAGACGCGGCCCACTTGGCTGTGTAGGACGCTCTGGAGACGCGGCCCACTTGGCTGTGTAGGACGCTCTGGAGACGCCGCCCACTTGGCTGTGTAGGACGCTCTGGAGACGCCGCCCACTTGGCTGTGTAGGACGCTCTGGAGACGCCGCCCACTTGGCTGTGTAGGACGCTCTGGAGACGCGGCCCACTTGGCTGTGTAGGACGCTCTGGAGACGCCGCCCACTTGGCTGTGTAGGACGCTCTGGAGACGCGGCCCACTTGGCTGTGTAGGACGCTCTGGAGACGCCGCCCTGGCTCCCTGAATGCTGCGTACAACATCTTGAGAGAGACCCCAGCTCTCTGTTGCCCCTTTCACACCAGCGCCTCTTCAGCCCCGGCTCGGAGCTAGAGCCTGAGAAGCGCTGGGTTTTCCAGTTCACACCGCAGCGGTGCCGGCTCTTAGCTCGGGAATCCGCTTCATTTCCAGCTCCAAAAAGTTGTCGGTCCGGAGGCAAGAGCTTTGGAGCTAAGAGGTGACGTCGCTTACGTCTCTCTCACGTGGAGGCGTGCAGGAAACTAAACCCACCTCCCCTGAACATGGGTCGACTGTCAGCCAGCCTACAAGCAGTAGTGCCTATAAACACACTTTATAAAGTCAGGCAGCACCAACCAGGCTTCGTGTGGTTCTGTTTATCTGTGCCTTACTTTGACCGTCCGTTCACTGTTATCGATCGTTGTGGAGAGAGGCAGACGTGTTGTTTTGTATTATTGCAGCTATCGGATGCAAGTAGTCAGTTTAGCTTCGGTTGCTATGGTAACATCACCCGTTTTATACCAGAGAAACTTTCATAACAGTGTTGTGATGCCAAACAGTGTCAATTCAGACTGACACACATTCACTTAGGCTAAGGGGAACTGGGGATATGCATCAGCTGCTTGTGTGAGTCGGACAGTGAATACTTTAGAGCGGCCGCTGCAGTGTGAGCTAACGGGAGCTAACGGGAGAGTAATCTCCCGTGGAAGAGGAGCACTGCAGCGGGAGCTAACCGGGAGCTAACGGGAGAATAAACTCAGTGGAAGAGCAGCACTGCAGCGGGAGCTAACCGGGAGCTAACGGGAGAATAAACTCCCGTGGAAGAGGAGCACTGCAGCGGGAGCTAACCGGGAGCTAACGGGAGAATACACTCCGTGGAAGAGCAGCACTGCAGCGGGAGCTAACCGGGAGCTAACGGGAGAATAAACTCCCGTGGAAGAGGAGCACTGCAGCGGGAGCTAACCGGGAGCTAACGGGAGAATAAACTCCCGTGGAAGAGCAGCCAGCACTGCAGCGGGAGCTACCGGGAGCTAACGGGAGAATACACTCCGTGGAAGAGCAGCCAGCTCTGCAGCGGGAGCTACCGGGAGCTAACGGGAGAATAAACTCAGTGGAAGAGCAGCACTGCAGCGGGAGCTAACCGGGAGCTAACGGGAGAATACACTCCGTGGAAGAGGAGCCAGCACTGCAGCGGGAGCTACCGGGAGCTAACGGGAGAATACACTCCGTGGAAGAGCAGCCAGCACTGCAGCGGGAGCTACCGGGAGCTAACGGAAGAATACACTCCGTGGAAGAGCAGCACTGCAGCGGGAGCTAACCGGGAGCTAACGGGAGAATACACTCCGTGGAAGAGCAGCCAGCACTGCAGCGGGAGCTACCGGGAGCTAACGGAAGAATACACTCCGTGGAAGAGCAGCACTGCAGCGGGAGCTAACCGGGAGCTAACGGGAGAATACACTCCGTGGAAGAGCAGCACTGCAGCGGTCGGTAAATGCTGCAGAAACACATTAATAAACAATGAACCACGGCACTTTGGAGCAACGCATCAGGTTGGAGAAGTCGCTATTCAATTTATTCTGGCTTCGTGTGATTAAAAGCAACACGATCATCGACCCGACGCTGTTGTTGTTGTTGTTGTTGTGAGCGCTGTAATGGCTGCCGTTGGGGGGCAAATCAGCGATGTAAACGGTGACGTCATGACGCAGCAGGGGCAGCTCTGGGGCGCCATAGGGCGGTGTGCACAGAGCGGGAGCTGGAGAGGGAAACCGGAGCTGAACCAGAAAAGCGCTGGTGTGAAAGCCACATAAGTGTTCCCGCTCAGGGCCATGCCCATAAGGGCTGCTATCACTGGGTGACTGCAGATCGCTCCACCTGCGAGAGAGCGTCCCCCGCGCCATGGAATGTCCCACGGCCTGCCTGACAGCGTATGCTGTCGGCATGGAAACCAGGAAGCTCCCGTGCGTTCCGGGGCCATTAGGATCACTGACAGCCGCTCCTCCTGCACTCGGTCCAGGAACCGAGGGATCAGCGGGACTGGTGGGAAGGCGTACAGCAGTTCCCTGGGCCATGGCCGATGTGCGAACGCTGACAGGGAGAACCAGAGCGCGCATTGCGCGTTCCCGCGTGCGGCAAACAGATCCACCTCCGCCCTCCCGAACCGGCTCCAAACCTGGGCGATCAGCTCGGGATGGAGGCTCCAGTCCCCCTGGCGAGGGCCTCCTCGGGACATGAGGTCTGCCCCTCTGTTCAGCTCTCCGGGCACATACAGTGCTCTGATGGAGATCAGCAGCCGCCTGGCGGTGTTCAGGAGCTGCGCTGAGCGTACTCCGCCCTGGCGGTTGATGTAGGCCGCCGCGGCTCTGTTGTCTGTGCGAATCAATACATGCTGATTCCGCAGCAACGGGGCAACGTGCTGGATTGCTCTCCGTACGGAGAGCAATCCAGCACGTTTATGTGGAAGGACATGTGAGCCGGCCACTGTCCTCCCACTGCCTGCGTCATGCACGTTCCTCCCCGCCCTGAGAGAGATGTGAACACCGAGGTGTGTGACGTCGCTCTGCCCAGGGCCACGCCCTCTGACGGGACGTGGGGACTTCTCCAGGAGGTTAAGTCTGAACCCACGGACAGAGGGATGGCCACCATGCGCCTCTTGTCGTACGGGGTCGATGCGCAGGCTGATGAACCACCTCTGCAGTCTCCTCATGTGCAGGACACCCAGGGAATCACCCCGTGACCTGCTGCCATCATGCCGAGCAGCCGCATCACGGAGAGTGACGTCACCACGCTGCGGGGTGTGACGCGTCGAAGGAGAGCTGTCAGCGTCTCCACTCTCTACCGTGAGAGTCGTGCTCTCATGCCGCTGAGTTCCATTCCACCCCCAGGTAAACACTACTCTGGGAGGGAAGAGGACAGCTCTTCTTCCAGTTCATTATGAAACCCAGCTTTGACAGATGCGATACGAGCTGCGTCTGTAAAGCCGCTTCCTCCCTGCAGCGAGCAGCAGCAGGTCGTCCAGGTGAAACAGTACTCTCATGCCTCCTCTGCGTAGCGGCTGCAGCTCCGTCTCTACACACTTTGAAAAGTGCGAGGAGCCAGGGCATAACCGAACGGCAGACGGTTGAACTGGTACGCTATTCCCTGGAATGAAAACCTCAGGAATGTCCTGTGTTGCGGGATGATGGGTACATGGAAGTAAGCATCCTTCAGGTCTATGGAGGTGAACCAGTCTCCCTGGTGAACACACTCTAGCACCTTTTTGACCGTCAGCATTTTTCATTATTGCCTTGTTGAAAGCTGACAGGCTGGAGCACAGAGGATGCTTCAGGCTGGAGCACAGAGGATGCTTCAGGCTGGAGCAAAGAGGATGCTTCAGGCTGGAGCACAGAGGATGCTTCAGGCTGGAGCACAGAGGATGCTTCAGGCTGGAGCACAGAGGATGCTTCAGGCTGGAGCACAGAGGATGCTTCAGGCTGGAGCAAAGAGGATGCTTCAGGCTGGAGCACAGAGGATGCTTCAGGCTGGAGCACAGAGGATGCTTCAGGCTGGAGCACAGAGGATGCTTCAGGCTGGAGCACAGAGGATGCTTCAGGCTGGAGCACAGAGGATGCTTCAGGCTGGAGCACAGAGGATGCTTCAGGCTGGAGCACAGAGGATGGCTTCAGGCTGGAGCACAGAGGATGCTTCAGGCTGGAGCACAGAGGATGCTTCAGGCTGGAGCACAGAGGATGCTTCAGGCTGGAGCACAGAGGATGCTTCAGGCTGGAGCACAGAGGATGCTTCAGGCTGGAGCAAAGAGGATGCTTCAGGCTGGAGCACAGAGGATGCTTCAGGCTGGAGCACAGAGGATGCTTCAGGCTGGAGCACAGAGGATGCTTCAGGCTGGAGCACAGAGGATGCTTCAGGCTGGAGCACAGAGGATGCTTCAGGCTGGAGCACAGAGGATGCTTCAGGCTGGAGCACAGAGGATGCTTCAGGCTGGAGCAAAGAGGATGCTTCAGGCTGGAGCACAGAGGATGCTTCAGGCTGGAGCACAGAGGATGCTTCAGGCTGGAGCACAGAGGATGCTTCAGGCTGGAGCACAGAGGATGCTTCAGGCTGGAGCACAGAGGATGCTTCAGGCTGGAGCACAGAGGATGCTTCAGGCTGGAGCAAAGAGGATGCTTCAGGCTGGAGCACAGAGGATGCTTCAGGCTGGAGCACAGAGGATGCTTCAGGCTGGAGCACAGAGGATGCTTCAGGCTGGAGCACAGAGGATGCTTCAGGCTGGAGCACAGAGGATGCTTCAGGCTGGAGCACAGAGGATGCTTCAGGCTGGAGCAAAGAGGATGCTTCAGGCTGGAGCACAGAGGATGCTTCAGGCTGGAGCAAAGAGGATGCTTCAGGCTGGAGCACAGAGGATG
>NW_027262058.1:0-47279 GCF_902827115.2 Pseudochaenichthys georgianus | reverse complement strand
CTATCTCCTCTCTCTCTCTCTCTCTCTCTCTCACCTGTCGTACAGTGACCACATGTTCTGTTCTCTTCTGGTCTCTCTCTCTCTCTCTCTCCCTCTCTCCCTCTCTCTCTCTCTCTCTCTCACCTGTCGTACAGTGACCACACGTTCTGTTCTCTTCTGGTCGCCAGGATCTTTTGAGTCTTCCTGTTTCGATTGCCAGTCTGTGGTCACTGAGCCTGTGCTTGGTTAGGATCTGTCTCTGCTTTCTATCTCTGACAGCAGAGAGATATTCTGCCAGCTCGTACTCTCTGTTCAGAGTCAGGTAACATTCTGATCTGCTTTGGCTTCTCGTCTCGTCTTCCCAATGTTGTAAATAGTTGTCTTTACATTGTGCTATAATGCGTTTGACTGCGATTGGTGTTTGGAGAGCAGTGCTGCTGAGAGACTGGTCAGAGTGGCTCTGAGAGGGGGCAGCTAGCCTCAGCACCAGCTGCCATAGGGGACTCTTCTCTGGGTCAGCTCTTGGCTCTGAGAGGGGGCAGCTAGCCTCAGCACCAGCTGCCATAGGGGACTCTTTTCTGGGGTCAGCTCTTGGCTCTGAGAGGGGGCAGCTAGCCTCAGCACCAGCTGCCATAGGGGACTCTTTTCTGGGGTCAGCTCTTGGCTCTGAGAGGGGGCAGCTAGCCTCAGCACCAGCTGCCATAGGGGACTCTTCTCTGGGTCAGCTCTTGGCTCTGAGAGGGGGCAGCTAGCCTCAGAGCCAGCTGCCATAGGGGACTCTTTTCTGGGGTCAGCTCTTGGCTCTGAGAGGGGGCAGCTAGCCTCAGAGCCAGCTGCCATAGGGGACTCTTTTCTGGGGTCAGCTCTTGGCTCTGAGAGGGGGCAGCTAGCCTCAGAGCCAGCTGCCATAGGGGACTCTTCTCTGGGTCAGCTCTTGGCTCTGAGAGGGGGCAGCTAGCCTCAGAGCCAGCTGCCATAGGGGACTCTTCTCTGGGTCAGCTCTTGGCTCTGAGAGGGGGCAGCTAGCCTCAGAGCCAGCTGCCATAGGGGACTCTTTTCTGGGGTCAGCTCTTGGCTCTGAGAGGGGGCAGCTAGCCTCAGAGCCAGCTGCCATAGGGGACTCTTTTCTGGGGTCAGCTCTTGGCTCTGAGAGGGGGCAGCTAGCCTCAGAGCCAGCTGCCATAGGGGACTCTTCTCTGGGTCAGCTCTTGGCTCTGAGAGGGGGCAGCTAGCCTCAGAGCCAGCTGCCATAGGGGACTCTTCTCTGGGTCAGCTCTTGGCTCTGAGAGGGGGCAGCTAGCCTCAGAGCCAGCTGCCATAGGGGACTCTTCTCTGGGTCAGCTCTTGGCTCTGAGAGGGGGCAGCTAGCCTCAGCACCAGCTGCCATAGGGGACTCTTCTCTGGGTCAGCTCTTGGCTCTGGAGGGCTTTGGAGTGGAGGGGGTCTCGGGGGCTGGATCTAAGGTGGTTAAAGAATGCTAGTGCTCTCTTCTGAGTGTTGATGATCAGGGGGTATCTGCCTAATTCTGCTCTACATGCATTTGTTGGTGTTTTTCTCTGAACACGTAAAATGTATCTGCAGAACTCTGCATGTAGAGACTCTGCTGGATGTTTGTCCCAGCGGGCATAGCTCTGGTGACGGAGTGGACCCCACACTTCACTACCGTACAGCGCAATGGGCTGGATCACACTATCAAAGATTTTGAGCCAGATTTTAACTGGAATTTGGACATTATAAAATGTTCTCTTAATTGCATTTAGAGCTCTTCTGGCTCTCTCTCTGAGTGCATTCTCTGCCATGTTGAAACTTCCCGATGCTGCTATGGTGAAACCCGAGGGAGCTGTAACTCATACTATGTTCCATGATATGATTGTTTATGGTAAACTGGTATTTGTTCTCCTGACATCTGGGGCGTTTTTGGAAAACCATGACATTAGTTTTCTTCATATTGACTGCCAGGGCCCAGTCCTTACAGTACTGGTCTACTGCAGGGCCCAGTCCTCACAGTACTGGTCTACTATGTCCAGCTGCTGTTGGAGTCCTTGTTCAGTAGGAGACAGCAGAACAAGGTCATCAGCATAAAGCAGACACTTCACCTCTCTATCTAGGAGGCAGAGGCCAGGAGCAGCACAGTGATCCAACTGAACAGCAAGTTCATTTATATATATATTAAATAAAGTGGGACTTAAATTGCAACCCTGACGAACGCCTCTTCTCTGGGTGAAGAATTCAGTTTGTTTGTCTCCAATTTGAACAGCACATTTATTCTCTAAATACATTGATTTAACCAGATCGTACATTTTGCCCCCTATACCACAATGTAGAAGTCTATAATAGAGCCCTTCGTGCCAAATAGAGTCCAAAGCTTTTTTGAAATCAATGAAACAAGTGAATATCTCACCATGTTGTGTTTGGTGTACATGTTTGTTAACTAAAGTGTGAAGGGTATACACATGGTCGGTGGTGCGGTGTCCATGGTCTCTCTCTCTCTCCCTCTCTCTCTCTCTCCCTCTCCCTCCCTCTCCCTCCCTCTCTCTAAAGTGTGAAGGGTGTACACATGGTCGGTGGTGCGGTGTTTTGGAAGGAAGCCAATTTGATTTTGACTCAAGATGGATTGTTGGTTAAGGAAATCTTGTATTCTTTTATTTAGAATGCTACAGCATAATGTCCCCAGACAGCTGCTGACACAGATGCCACGGTAGTTCTTAGGGTCTGATTTGTCTCCACTCTTATGAATGGGGGAAATGAGCCCTTTGCACCAGATGTCAGGAAAACATCCTGACTGCAATACGATATTGAACAGCTTGAACACTGTACCCTGCATCTCTGGGGTGCTGCATCGGAGCATTTCGTTTTTAATGTTGTCTGGGCCACAAGCTTTCCTTGGCCGGAGAGATTGTGTCTGTGTGGTCAATTCTTCCCAAGTCATTGGGAAATCAAGAGGCTTTTGGTTGTCTTTAATAGTTTCTTCTAATGTTTGGAGTTTCTCTTTTGTAATACACTGATTTGAATTCATTAGATTTATTGGTATGTCTTTGTACAAACTTTCTAAATGTTCTCTCCAGACGTCACCGTGTGGATGGGTAATGCTTGTGGTTGTTTTGTGTTGAAGTTGTTCCACAGATCCCAGAATTGATTTTGATCAATGGCTTTCTCAATATCCTCAAGTTCCATGTGGGTATCATTTTGTTTTTTGTTCCTTATTGTACATTTATATTTGTTTAAGACGTCATTGTATCTGATGCGTAAGGCTGGGTTGTTTGGTTGCCGATGTTTTCATTTGCTATTTTTCTCAGGTCTTTTCTGATGGTCTTGCATTCTTGGTCAAACCATGTGTCAGCGTTTTGCCTTTTAACAGGCTTCTGCTTTTGTTTGATAAGGTCAGCTTTAATAGCTGCCTTGTGAAATATCATATTGATATAATCAATGGCCATGTTTACACCATCTTTGGTAGGACCATATTGATTTTGGTCAAATAGTGACATGTCATTTATCAGATCAGGTGAGTTCAAGGCCATGGTGAATGTGTCTCCACTGTCTGGGCCCACCTGTAAGCAGGATGTCATGTGTACAGCTGTCTGGGCCCACCTGTAGGCAGGATATCATGTGTACAGCTGTCTGGGCCCACCTGTGAGCAGGATGTCATGTGTACAGCTGTCTGGGCCCACCTGTAAGCAGGATGTCATGTGTACAGCTGTCTGGGCCCACCTGTAAGCAGGATGTCATGTGTACAGCTGTCTGGGCCCACCTGTAAGCAGGATGTCATGTGTACAGCTGTCTGGGCCCACCTGTGAGCAGGATGTCATGTGTACAGCTGACTGGGCCCATCTGTAAGCAGGATGTAATGTGTACAGCTGTCTGGGTTCCCTTGCTGTGTCACTCATTGGACCTGAGAGTTTAAAGAACACATTGATTTGGTTGTGGTCTGAAAAGGGGGATTGCTGTCTGACAGTGAATGCACTGATAGTGGAGGGTCCATGTCAGTGATTGCATAGTCTACTACACTAGACCCTAGAGCTGAGGAGTATGTGAATCTCCCTAAAGAGTCCCCTCTGAACCTCCCGTTCACTATGTACAGGCCTAAGGCCCGACAGAGATGCATCTCTTTGCCATTCTGATTGACTTCAGAGTCAAGGCTGTTCCGATGGCTGACGGTTGGTGTGGTAAACAGGGGGGGTTCACCAAATACATGGTGGCTGCCCTGTGGGTCTATGACATCAGGTTCAATTCCTGTTCGTCCGTTCAGATCTCCAGTTAGCAGCACATTTCCCTGGGCCTGAAAATAGGCGATTTTTGAATGGAGAGTTTCAAAAATGTCTTCTTCAAAATAAGGAGAATCTACTGGGGGAATATAAATAGCACACACGTATAGATTCCTGTCAGTTATGCCCAGGGTTTGATCTAACCTTAGCCAAATGTGGGATGGCGGTGGACCCGTTCAAATCCAGTTTTGGACAGTCTGCCGTGGTTCCATCCCATTTCAAGTGCTGTTCGAGAATCGGCTTAACCCTCGGAGCACACTCTCCAATCACAGAGCTTGAGGACTATCACGGGGTTTGTCAAGAGCACATGGTGTAGTCCAAACGATAGCTGGGGATTCTGGGTAGTGTAGTGTCTTCTGCCATCCTTTACTCCTGGGAATGGACACTCACATTGCCTTTAAGGGCAGCCGACATAAACGAATGCCGTGCTTCCATGAGCGTCACATCCCGACGCAGATGGGAATACATTGCAATCAGTTGAAAGCTATTTGCGTCCCTTTATGACGCTGAAGGAGCCTAGGAGCGTCACAATTGGACGCCACGGACACTGACCAAACGTCGCTATTGGACGCTTAGGGAGTGAGAGTGTGTTGTGAGGAGACATGGCAGCGTTTAGAGAACATCCAGCAGCTTGAGGAGACATGGCAGCGTTTAGAGAACATCCAGCAGCTTGAGGAGACATGGCAGCGTTTAGAGAACATCCAGCAGCTTGAGGAGACATGGCAGCGTTTAGAGAACATCCAGCAGCTTGAGGAGACATGGCAGCGTTTAGAGAACATCCAGCAGCTTGAGGAGACATGGCAGCGTTTAGAGAACATCCAGCAGCTTGAGGAGACATGGCAGCGTGTAGAGAACATTCAGCAGCTTGAGGAGACATGCAGCGTGTAGAGAACATTCAGCAGCTTGAGGAGACATGCAGCGTTTAGAGAACATCCAGCAGCTTGAGGAGACATGCAGCGTCTAGAGACAACCTGATCTCACCAGAATGCGTGACTCCACCACGACTCCTTAACACCACAATGCGTGGTGGAGTCACGAACTTTGTTACATTTGCGTGTCGGCACCACGCAAACAACCCCAATGTAAAGTGAATGAGGCTCCTTTGTCGTGGTGCACACACGCATTTCTACAACGTGCATTGTGTGTAATGCAACTGTTATTTTTATTAAATTAGTTAGTTTTTAAGGAAGGCCAGAGCTTCAGCTGTGTCAAATAGATTGTTCCCTTTAGTTCACGTTATTTAAAAGATAATGATCATGTATTGTATTACGAGCGTCCATTCCCATTGGATAACGGAGAATTTTACACCCGGAAGTAAGTAGCCTATTCTCCTTACTGTCGATTGATTTTACAGTGATATCTGCACTACTCATCGACTAAAAAACACCAAATTGTCCTTGTTGATTACACAACATTGATTGGTTTGAATTGTGTGCAATGCTTTTGTATTTTCCCCCTTCGATTCGGAGAAACAAATATTTTTTCGGAGTTTTTGGACGGCAGAAGACACTACACTACCCAGAATCCTCAGCTATCGTTTGGGACTACACCATGAACCCCGTGATCAGTCCTCAAGCTCTGTGATTGGTTGACCTCCAACTGCATTCCATATGAAAAAAAACGTTTCGTAAAAGAGAAAATCATACTTTATTCAGCAGTGCCGATATCACGGTCAGATCAATCGACATGAAGGAGAATACTTACTTCCGGGTGTACAATTCTCCGTTATCCAATGGGAATGGACGCTCACATTGCCTTTAAGGGCAGCCGACACAAACGGATGCGGTGCTTCCATGAGCGTCAAATCCCGCCGCCGATGGGAATACATTGCAATCAGTTGAAAGCTGATACATACACGTACAGTGTCACATATAGACAGAAGACAATAAGGTACATTTACAAGTATACAAGACAAATAACAAATTATGCATGGAGACAAAAAAAGAAAAGAAAAACAGTGTGTGTGTGTGTGTGTGTGTGTGTGTGTGTGTGTGTGTGTGCATTCAACACGTTCTCACTCCCATCCCGTCATATATTGACGGACGGTCAGGGCCCCTCCCCGTCGCTATATTACGTACAGGGTACCCCTTGACCGTCAGGCTTCTACGGGCAGGGCGTCCCATAGACCTTCATTGCGGACAGCGGACCCCTTGACCGTCAGGCTTCTACGGGCAGGGCGTCCCATAGACCTTCATAGACCACGTGATCAACAACGTTGGCTAACCTTCGTGTTATTCTTGGTGGAAAATGCCTATTTTAAGGTTCATTTGGCCATTAAAATGCGTTTTGATGTCATTTTATGCGAGTAATGAGTTTTTATTTCTGATTAGTGGTGCAGTACATGTACATGATGTTTAGTTTGCTAGTTATGACGAAGATTACGTTTTTTTGGTGGAAATGTGTTTTTCACAGCAAAGTCACCCTCTGTACTTGGATTTATTGGGAGAATCTAAAGGCAAGAACATCCCAAATATTAATTTAGGTCTTTATTGTAGACCTTTAGTGTTGCCGTCTGTGAGGAAAATAAATGGGGCTCAGAGCCTCAGGATACTGAAATCTGTATTTTTAAAATATTTTTTTCCTTCTAATTTGTTATTCTTTTCAAAATAACACAGTTATTTACTCACCAATAACACACAATTATCCTTGCTTTTATTTATTGGTTTAATTCCATAATCGCGGGCTTGTTTGGTGTCCGTCAGGAACTGAATTTCAAAATAAAAATAACCGGAAACAGACGTAGGCCTATAAGGGACAGTTCGAGCATCATTGCGATTGTCAACATTTCTGAGTTTAGGATGGCCGAAGACACTACACTACCCAGAATCCCCAGCTATCGGTTAGGACTACAGTCCCCGTGATTACTCTTCAAGGTCTGGGATTGGATGTTGGAGTGGCAGTGCGCCAAGGTTACGCAGAGCGTCAAACAGCTGTTTGAAATGGTACGAAACCACGCCAGACTATCCAAAACTGGAATCGAACGCCCCCCCAGAACTACACACTACACTATTGTGTTTCGCAAAATGTTCTGTGGGACGTCTCTTCTGAACGTTTTCGTTTTTCCCACAATTAGAAGTTGCCAGTATTAAACACATTGGTGTTATCAAATGTAAAACATATAATTAATAAATGGGTGAAAATCGCTTGTGTCCATAATGCGCAGCATTAATATATACCCACATGACAGCTCATTGCTACTTTGTAATTCTACTCCACTACAATTCAGAGGTTAACCTGGTATTTTTACTCCACTACACTTATTTGTGTGCCGTGTTGGTCAGGACTCCCTGGAAGAAGAGATCTTGTATCTCAATGGGACATTCCTGGATAAATAAAAATAAAAAAAAATTATTTGAGTTACTTTGCAGATTCTGATTAATGATGTGAAATATAAACAACCCTTAAATCAGACTTTAGTTACACCTGAGTAAAATGCAGGTAAGGTGATTGTCAAGTGCCAACAATCAGGAGAGATGTTTGATAGTTGGTGCTTGAGAAGACTAAACATGTATCTGCAATTGACATGAATGGAAACAAGTCATAAAGTATATTCATTACTCGTTATTCTCTACCAATAGTTAATTAAAGACTGTATATTATGGCTATTTTGCACATCTCTCTCAAGATTTTAAAGGTTTATTGACATATCATACACAACTACGGTGTAATGAATGAAACACTTGGGTCACAGCTGGTTCCTCAACAGTGCATTACAAGACATCTATCAATATGTGTGTACCTCCACCATTAAACTGTCATATTCTGCACATTTCTTATTCCATCTACATACATAAGAGTATAATTCATGTGTATAATATCAGTTAAAATAAGTGCTTCAACATAGTTAACATTGCAGGAAAGCAATACATTAGACGTTAAGTACTTTGTCAGGCTTAATATGTATCTGTAGATAGATACCCCCAAAGCTTTTTTCTTATTTAAAAGAAGACCTTAATCTGTTATTTAATGTTTAAATAAAGGTTAATCCGTGTTTCTGTTTTGCACCTCCTCCTATTAACATCTTTGTACATCCTGCACTAAACTGTTTTATTGTAGAGATCACTTATAGTATCTTCTTGATTTTTTTATATTCCATATTCTATATTTCTATCACAGACCTTCTACTTTGAGTTAAGAAGTCTGTTTACTGTAATAGTCAAAGTCAACTTTAATGTCAATCTTTCTGTGTGTTTGTACAGACAGAGAGATTGAAATAACGTTTCCAACAATCCCGAATACAATAATACAAATAAAAAAATATGTATGCAAATATGTATAAAATGTATATCCTATATATATATATTAGGGCTGTCAGTCGATTGAAATAGTTAATCGCGAGTTTGTAATACTCTTATCAACATATGAGTGGACAAATATGCTTTATGCTAATGTTTATTATCATTTGAAGATTACAAATATTCGCCTCAATTTAACCTGGAACCTCTCTCATACAATACACATGGTGTGTGTGTGTGTGTGTGTGTGTGTGTGTGTGTGTGTGTGTGTGTGTGTGTGTGTGTGTGTGTGTGTGTGTGATGTATCGTTGGAGCTATGTGCAACTCAAGGCATATGCTCGAACGGGAGCTGCCTGGACGCTGCAGTCATGTTGCACTCTCCGAGCTGAGTGTGCTGACTTCTCCTACAATGTCCCGCTGTCTGCTTCCTGCATCAAGTCGAGTGCTCGGCGCAGTTGTGGCGAAATGTCGCTCCTCTGTTTTCATTTAAACAGCTCCTTATATCCGTTAGCGCCGCTAGCTAGCACAGATGCTAACAACAACAATGCACGTAAGGTCTCTCTCTCGATCGGGCCACACACACACACCCTCCCGGTCCTCCCGATGGCCAGTCGGTGCCTGCCGGTGAGCGTGGAAGTGTGGTCTGCCTCAAGCGGGCAGCAGGAGCGGGGCTGTCAGCATCAGAATGTAGATGATATTTTAAACTCGATGCTCTGAAACTACGGGGCGGCCGAGGAAAAAAATACACATGCGTTAATCGCGTTAAAATTATTAGTGGCGTTAATTATTTTTTGCGTTAACGCGTTATTAACGCGTTAACTTGACAGCCCTAATATATATATATATATATATATACAATCAATATATACAAACAGTCACTTCAATATATTTGGGAATGTAAATTAGTGCCAGACTGTCCATCGCAGCGTAAAAAAAGTGTCTGATGCTGGATTTGAGTATCTGAGTGTGTGGGGAGTTATAGTCCAGTGGGGGCAGGGGGAGAGGGGAGAGGGGTGAGGGGAGAGGGGTGAGGGGAGAGGGGAGAGGGAGGGGAGAGAGTTCTGCCTCCTGACTGCCTGGTGTAAAAAACTGTTCTTTATTTCATCTTCTTCAGTATCTCTTGTTCTCTGAAGGACACTTCCTATTGGCTGTTGGTTCTTGGTTCTGCTTGACCTCTGTGTGCAAACCTTTCCCATTATCCACAAGTCAGAAGTCGCCTCCTCTCCCATGTGAGCGTACGCCTTTGAGTCCTGGGGTGATATGTAAATGATTTCCTCCAGATATCAACATGCATATGGCAGAAACAGGCTCTGTCAGTTTGATGGGACTCTTCGTCTCTCTGGGCCAAACCGAGCTGGGAAACAACAACAGAAAAGCTTTAAAAAACAAAGCTGAGGGGAAATGAATATATTCAAACTTTTCCCTGCGTTATTAATTATCCATGGGACAGGTTTTTATGGATTGCCTTGAGCTTTTTGGAAGGCGACTGATGTTATTGCTTGTTATCAGCAGCTACACACTGTTATTGTGAATAACTGTATTCAGTCTGACTGCCACCCAGCCCGTCAGCGGCCCGAACGTTCATATTAATTTCTGAGTTATTCTTCCACCTCCACCACTCAGTACTCATGGCACTCATCAGGGACCTCTAACTGTGTCTGCAAACCGGTGAGATATCACAACAGCGTGCTCACATATCTCTGCAGCGTGCCAACACATCATTTTAAAAACATGGGCCCTCGAGCCGGATTCATCACGCCCTGGTCCTCTGTATTCTTCTCCAGGCTCTATCTGAGGCCAGAGGCAGAGTGACTGCAGGGTGTCGTCTGTCTGTCCGACCCGTCCTCGCTCGAGGATGAACTGATCGTGGGGGTTCATGGTCTCTCACATCAAAACTATCCATTGGAAAACTGATATCTCAGGATGTTTCTTTAGATTTAGAATGCAGGGTTGTTGGTTGTTCCTAGAGTCTCTAAAAGTACAATGGGAGCCAGAGCCTTTTCTTATCAAGCTCCACATTTGTGGAATCAGCTTCCAGTTTGTGTTCGGGCGGCAGACACCCTATCCGTTTTTAAGAGTGCGCTGAAGACCTTCCTTTTTGAATCTTCCACGCAAACCAAAGTTAGCCATGGAGTGCCACAGGGCTCAGTGCTCGGACCTATTTTGTTCACATTATATATGCTTCCGTTAGGCAATATTATAAGGAATCATTCTGTAAACTTTCATTGTTATGCGGATGATACTCAACTATATTTATCAATCAAGCCTGATGAAATTAATCATCTAAATAAAATTCAAGACTGCCTTAAGGACTTAAAAACGTGGATGACCTTAAACTTTTTGATGTTAAACACGACCAAAACTGAAGTTATTGTACTTGGCCCGAAGAATCTACGAAATAAATTATCTAAAGACATACTAACTATGGATGGCATTCATTTGGCCTCCAGTGAGACTGTAAGGAATCTTGGTGTTATATTTGATCAGGATTTATCCTTTAACGCCCACATAAAATCAATTTCAAGGACCGCCTACTTCCATCTACGTAACATTGCAAAAATCAGGCATATCTTGCCTCAAAACGATGCAGAGAAACTAGTCCATGCATTTGTTACTTCTAGGCTGGATTATTGTAACTCTTTATTATCAGGGAGTACCAAGAAGTCAGTCAAGTGGCTTCAGCTGATTCAAAATGCTGCGGCTCGTGTACTAACCAGAGTTAGGAAAAGGGACCACATTACTCCTGTTCTGGCTGCCTTACACTGGCTCCCTATAGAACACAGGATAGAATTTAAAATTCTTCTTCTCGCCTACAAAGCCCTTAATGGGCAGGCGCCATCTTACCTTAAAGAACTCATTATACCCTACTGTCCTACTAGGGCATTGCGTTCCAAGAATGCAGGGTTGTTGGTTGTTCCTAGAATCTCTAAAAGTACAATGGGAGCCAGAGCCTTTTCTTATCAAGCTCCACATTTGTGGAATCAGCTTCCAGTTTGTGTTCGGGCGGCAGACACCCTATCCGTTTTTAAGAGTGGGCTTAAGACCTTCCTTTTTGATAAAGCTTATAGTTAGGGCTGATTAGATTCAGCCCCTAGTTTTGCTGATATAGGCTTAGTTTGTCGGGGGACATCTTACTTCTTCCTTCTCTCTGTCTATACCCGTGTACACTCATGTTCCGATTAACCCAGCTTCCCCACATGTCTCCCTTTTTGGTGTCTATATACGCCGGGATCCGGAGTCATGGATGATCCTGCGGTCCTGTGTCCTGGATCGCGAGCGCTGGATCTTGAGTCGTGGCTGTGGTCCTGGATCATAGGTCCTGGATGGATATCCTCGTGGATTCATCTTCCTATTATACACACATGCATTTCCAAACATTTGGACTACCTATGTTGCAAATGTATTATCTTTTCAATTTACACACGGCATCTATTGCACGTCTGTCCGTCCTGGGAGAGGGATCCCTCCTCTGTTGCTCTCCCTGAGGTTTCTCCCATTTTTCCCTTTAAACTGGGTTTTCTTTGGAAGTTTTTCCTTGTACGATGTGAGGGTCTAAGGACAGAGGGTGTCGTATTGTCATACTGATATTCTGTACACACTGTGAAGACCACTGAGACAAATGTAACATTTGTGATATTGGGCTATATAAATAACCATTGATTGATTGATTGATTGATTGATTGATTGATTGATTGATTGATCGAGCTTATAGTCAGGGCTGATTAGATTCAGCCCCTAGTTTTGCTGATATAGGCTTAGTTTGTCGGGGGACATCTTACTTCTTCCTTCTCTCTGTCTATACCTGTATCCTCTCATGTTCCCATTAACCCAGCTTCCCAACATGTCTTTCTTTTTGGTGTCTATATACGCCGGGATCCGGAGTCATGGATGATCCTGTGGTCCTGTGTCCTGTGTCCTGGATCGCGAGCGCTGGATCTTGAGCCGTGGCTGTGGTCCTGGATGGATATCCTCGTGGATTCATCTTCCTATTATACACACATGCATTTCCAAACATTTGGACTACCTATGTTGCAAATGTATTATCTTTTCAATTTACACACGGCATCTATTGCACGTCTGTCCGTCCTGGGAGAGGGATCCCTCCTCTGTTGCTCTCCCTGAGGTTTCTCCCATTTTTCCCTTTAAACTGGGTTTTCTCCGGAAGTTTTTCCTTGTACGATGTGAGGGTCTAAGGACAGAGGTCGTATTGTCATACTGATATTCTGTACACACTGTGAAGACCACTGAGACAAATGTAACATTTGTGATATTGGGCTATATAAATAAACATTGATTGATAGACTCAAGACGAACTTGCTCTGGGACTGAAGGATTAGCTGATTTGAAATAGTTGGTCAGGGTTCATGAATGTGATGTCTCAGGATTCAGGTAGGCATGTTATTCTATATATCTTATTCTATATATCTCAGGGTATTTCTTTAGACTGAGGACGAATGCTGTGGACTCAAGGATGAACTGATTTGGTGGTCATGGGTCATTTACATTTGGAAGCTTTTTCTTCAACGTTGGTATAAACGTTCCTAAGGACTCAAGGCTGAACTGATTAGATTGTAGGGTCAAGATCATTGTGACCATACATCCAAACCATCTTTTGAATGTATTTTTCTTCATCTTTGGCTCAAACATCCACTTTGATTCAACGATGAACTGGTTATCCGGATTATTGATTAATTAACGTTTTAGTTTTAGGACGAGCATCCTCTTGGACTCACGGTTCAGATGTAGGGGTTGAAGGTCTCTGTGACCTCACAAAACACTTGTTGGGAAATAACAGAACAATTGTTGATGTGTTAATTATAAAAATTCTTCACAGATAGCTGATATAATTAAACTAGAGAGCATCGTGCCATTAGATCACACCAGCTGCAACACAAAGTAAAGCCTCTGCACGAAGGGACCTCTTCCTTTCCTTCCTGCTGATCGAGCGTGACCAGGGGTTACATTGGGATTTGATATGTGGGGGGGCTGTGTTTTTTTTGGGGGGGGGGAATATATGATGCCCAATCCTAAAGCAACTGCGCCTGTATCAGATGCACTATTTCATGCCATACATAGAAAGTATGTCAAATAGACCGTCTTTTTATTAGTATTATTTAACTGGAATGAATTTACATTTGAAATTATTAATATATACACAAACATTTTTCACAAATTACAGACCTTCAAATTGCCATTTTAAGTCAACATTTCTCTGCACACTTACTCAAGAACATTAAAAACAACTATGTGAGTACAGAGACATACTATCTGAATTGATTGAGGAATGAAAGTCCACATCAATATAAATAGTTCAACAACATTACTGTATGTACGACCAGCTACTTCATCAAATCCCAGATGGGCTGATAGGGGGAAGCCTGTGTAGTCGTGCATCTTTGTCTACAGGCTAAATGGTCTGCAGACCTTCTGGTAGCTACCCACTTCCTCACATATTTTGTGGGGTCCCAAGAGGTAAGAGGAGGTCCAACCATTTGAATGAACATTAGAGCATTTTGAGTTTTCAGTTGTGAGCGCATTGATGTTACAACTGCATTCATTTCTGAGAAACCCCTCTCACACTCTGCACTGCTCACAGCAATGGTTTCCACTGCATTCTTAAGCTTTAGAAGGGACATGTGCATCGGCACACTGGCATTCTCCTTAAAGTCCCTATAACTTTGCTTGACACCAGAGAATCCGATTTTCAAAAGAGTGCATAGCTCTCTTATTTCACACTCCCCATACATTAATGGTAGTGGGCTTGGCCATGTCTTTGTATCAAGAACATTGACCTTTTGAAAGAGGGATTCCTCTTCACTTGTGACCATCCTTGTTTCCATCCTTTTGCATAGTGCTGCATAACACTTTGTGGGATCTATTATCTTCTGCCTTGGGTCATTGCGTAGTGTTATGCCATTAAAAACACCTTGCTGCTCTGCCTCTCATGCGGGTTTGTAGAACAGACCACTGTCTGGGTTCCTGCTCATGGTTTTAAAAACATCTAGCTGTCTTTTTATCAGATGTACTGATTGAGACAGTCTAATGTCTCTCGACTGTAGAGCCTCAGACAGGTCTTTCAGCTCCTCGAGTGCATCCATCATCAGTCCCAGGTTTTTAACAAAAGCAACTGACGTCAGCTTTGCTGCTAGCCCCTCATACATGCATCTATCATTTGAGGAACGGTTCACATCTACACTTGCAGATGTGAGGTGATGATAGAGTGCAGCATACATGGTCCAAACAGCATTTACTGTCTTAAAAGATGAAGCCACCCACCTTATCCCGAGGACGCGACCAATCTTCCTCAAGCATACACCTACTTCAGAGACTGCAGCATCAAGCTCTCTTAAGTTCTTTGGTGACTGATGATAGAGACAGTATAGCTTGTCAAGAAAAGCTGTGAAGTGGTTGGTTTCGGTGCAGTGCTTGACTGCATCTGAAACAGACAACTCCAACCTATGGTTTAGACAATGCCAGCCTATGAGGCCTGGGTACTTATTTCTCAGTTTTGTGGAGACGCCATTCTTTCTGCCTACCATTACGGAGGCTCCATCTGAGCAGAATCCCACCAGACATTCTTTCAGAAAAGCATCATCAAGGCCATATTTCTGTAGACAGTTCAGGAGTTGACTAATGATTCCATCTGCAGTTGTACTCTCTAGCTCGAGAAGATCTAGGAAGAAGGTCACTGGCTCTGAGCTATCAACTGACATTCTTAGGTACACAATAAGACAAGACTTCTTGCTTAATGATGTGCTTTCATCCACAAGAACAGTTCGCTTTGGTCGGGTCACTTTAATACTTGCCAATAGGGCTTCCCTCATTTCTTTTGAGATAAAATGTACAATGTCTGTACATGTAACATTTGAGTGGAGTACTCGGCCAACATTTACACCATTTATCATTTGTAGTTCTATTAGTCCAGGATGATCAGAGTATGGCCGGTTATTTTTTGCAATGTAGTATGCCGTTCTAAAGACATTATGGGTGGAAGCCAAAATGTCTTTTTGAGTTTTTAGAAAGCTTGATTTCAAAGCTTCTTCATTTTGTCTTTTTACTATGTCCTGTGCTAATTTGTGACTCTGTGAGACACTATGTTCATTTATTTTCTTTCTCAAAGATTTCATTTGCTTCTCATTGCTGTTGCCATATGGGCCGACCCTACAGTTCTGCCATTCAGTAGAGAATGAGTACCTCTGTTTCCCTGTTCTCATTGCCCCAAGGGATCCCGCTTCCCTGCATGATTTGCATCCTATTTTTTTATTTCCAACTATTAGAAATGTATATTTCTGTGTAAAACATTCCAATTGACTTTGATTCCAGCAGTCAGGCAAGTTGTCAGCCTTTCCTACACTGCTTCCCTGCTCTGCTCCTCTGTCCTCCTCAGGCTGCTCTGCTCCTCTGTCCTCCTCAGGCTGCTCTGCTCTGCTCTCCTCAGGCTGCCCTGCTCCTCTGTCCTCCTCAGGCTGCCCGGCTCCTCTGCTCTCCTCAGGCTGCCGTGCTCCTCTGTCCTCCACAGGCTGCTCTGCTCCTCTGTCCTCCTCAAACTGCCGTGCTCCTCTGTACTCCTCAGGCTGCTCTGCTCCTCTGTCCTCCTCAAACTGCCGTGCTCCTCTGCTCTCCTCAGGCTGCCCTGCTCCTCTGTCCTCCTCAGGCTGCCCGGCTCCTCTGTCCTCCACAGGCTGCTCTGCTCCTCTGTCCTCCTCAAACTGCCGTGCTCCTCTGTCCTCCTCAGGCTGCTCTGCTCCTCTGTCCTCCTCAAACTGCCGTGCTCCTCTGTCCTCCTCAGGCTGCTCTGCTCCTCTGTCCTCCTCAGGCTGCTCTGCTCTGCTCTCCTCAGGCTGCCCTGCTCCTCTGTCCTCCTCAGGCTGCCCGGCTCCTCTGCTCTCCTCAGGCTGCCGTGCTCCTCTGTCCTCCACAGGCTGCTCTGCTCCTCTGTCTTCCTCAAACTGCCGTGCTCCTCTGTCCTCCTCAGGCTGCTCTGCTCCTCTGTCCTCCTCAAACTGCCGTGCTCCTCTGTCCTCAGGCTGCTCTGCTCTCCTCAGCCTGCTCTACTCCTCTCCTCTCCTCAAGTTCCTCCACTCCCTTCCCTTCTTTACGCTGCTCTGATCCTCTCTCTTTTCCAAGCTGTCCTGCTCGCCCATCACCTGCCTTGTGCTGCTCAACTCTGCATTTAAATGTAGGATAATTAACAAAGGAAATGATGGTGAATAAATGAAAGATACAAATGGCTTTGACACGCTAAGTAGCAGTGATGTCTTGTATACCTTTTAAAGAAGTCTGTAAGTTTCCTCCTTTTTGCTTCACTCATTTCTGCATCATGCCTCACTTTAAACTCTGAAACTTTCAAAGAGAAATAAATAAATATATGCATATCTCAGCTTTATGCACACACATACATAGCATCAGGCTGGGGCCAGTTATTTCATGAGTGGGGTACAATAAAAGTGGGTTAAATTGACAAAGACAGTATAAAGTAATTTTGTAAAATAAACATAAAATACAATAATTGGTAGGCCTATTTGTTTTGGTAAATTTAAGTGACAATTTAATTAAAAAACATAAACAGTATTTGCTTTTATAAGGTAATGAACAGTTTAATCTCCACTGTACATCCGGGTCTCTGATTTGATTTAATTCCAATAAATCGGAATATTGTAACCCTTTTTTGGAGGGGAGCCACAGGGGGGTACCTGGTTAGGGTTACGGGGGCACTGGCCCCTGTTTGCCCCATCCTAGAACCGCCCCTGCATAGCATGGTTTAGGAAACGGGCGCTCTGCACGGAGGAACCGCAGCAGAGTCCCGCGGGAGGTGCTGTGGTGTAAAGCTCACGATCGGAGCAGAGACACACGTTCACTGACAAAGCCGCAGAGATCTGCTATTCTAAAATAAAGTCAACAATATCGACCATTGGCTGGTGTCTTTCTCTTAGTTTAATAAACGCTTGATTTGATTAAAAGTTAGTCAAACAAAAAAACGTTATTTAACTTAATGGTAGTCGAACGTAAAACCAGAATATCAGACGAATTTATGTTAAGAAACCTGTCAGCGTACCTATTTTTCTCCACACTTTTTCCCGGATTCATCTGTCACTCTGCTGGCTGTCTGTGTGACTGACGGAAGAGACTGTGTGGTCGCCGATCAGCCAAGTAGATTTGAGAAAATAAAAAGGGGAAACCCGCGAAAAATTTGAAAAGTGCAAGTCATCGTCGCGTCATCTAATTTATGTTCCCTACAGCTAGAAAGAGTATTTTATTGATTTTTCGAATTATTAAGAACCTTAAACATATAGAAAGAAAAGTTTTAACATGTAGGCCTATATATTTTTTGTGTAAACATATGATATAGGCATGCTGCATACATTGTTAAAAATATGCGAGGGGCATGACGTCAGAGCATTTTCCTATGTGCCGGTGCTTAGCCCCGGACAGCCCCGGCCCAATTTAACCCCTGAGCGTGACTACATTTACCAAAACAAACCAGACAAACCGTAACACAGAATGATGATGAACAGTGTTTATGTTTATCTAATATAGGTTATTGCATCCATAAATCTGTCTCTTGCTCATGTAATCTGTGTGTGATGGATCCCCCCCCCCCCCCTTTGTCCTGTTATGTAAACTGACCCAGTTACTCTGCAGGCATCTGATGCATCGCAGAGGATTCCCGGCCCAAAATAGCTTAACTGAATGTAAGCAGATTAATTATGGGTGTGTGTGTCATCATCTTCCACAGGGAGAAATCGACACACATGCAGTTACATCTCACACTGCGCCCTTATGGAAGATTTTAACTGGAAACCATGTATGAAAATGTGACTCTGACGCTGCTCCTCACATCCTCTGAGAGTCAGGTGGGATGTAGAGATTCAAAAATAAGATTAGTTTCTTTAATGCGACATTAGGCTGTTAGTCAGTTTCCCATTTAGTCAGAAATATGTGTGCATGGACTGGAGATCTGGCTGAGGAAATGATGCTTGTCAGAGGCGGATTAAACTTATATAAATGTGTCAGGACTTTATCCACACAGAGCCATTTCCATAAGAGCCCATTCAAGTTTCTAAAACAGTTGAACCCAACCTTTACGCCAAAGAGAAAGCCTCAACTGGCCTCGAATGGCCGCTTGAGGCTCCAAAAGGAAGTCTCAATGACCCCCATGTTAAACATCCCATAAGTACAGCAGAAGTTAACGGTTTACAGCCTGGAATACAGAAGAGTCTCTGGGGCTATTACCCCATTGATGATAACTATATATATACACCTCACCTGTTTGAATTATATTTGTTTTACGGTGAGTGAAGCAGGCAGGACCCAAATGCAGAAAAAAATGAAAATACCTTTATTTCAAGGATATGGCACACGGACAATCAGAACAGTCACCGACAAACGACGAACCAACACTGAACACAGGAAGAGACGAGACTAAATACAGGGAGGGGTAATCACAGGACGAGAAACAGCCGGGCAGCGGAGGAGAAACACAAGGCCACAGGTGAACACAATCAGACAACGAGACACACCAGGGAAACTAACGACAGGAGGAAAAACACAGGAAGAAGGACCAGACAATAAACCAAGAGGAAAACATGACAGGGAGAACACCAACACACCCAAACCAAGACATACAAAACGTGACATAACACAATAATCGTAACAATATTTAAGCATTTTAAAGGATTGTTGAACCAATTTACCTCGTTTATTATTACGATAAGACATTATGCATTTCTCTATATGTTATTACTTTGCACTGATGAGGTTTTGGAGCAGCCTGTGTGTTATCATTGTGATTATTGATCGAGTGACCACTGTGGGGGCGTGGTCTGCCTTTAATTAGGGTTAAACAGGTTAGGATATAAACTATTTATAACCACATCATATGAATCATAAGATCCACATCTCATACAGAAAAAGGCTATTGATATTTAGTTAAAAGTGAAGGAAAAGGGTTGACATTTTGATTGATACAAGTTGTCAATTGACGCATTTCAGGACCAAGGAAATGATTAAACACACACACACAACCACACACACACACACACACACACACACACACACACACACACACACACACACACACACACACACACACACACACACACACACACACACACACACACACACACACACACACACACACAGAGACATAAGAAGAGAGAATTTGAAATTAAAATAGTTCTGCTTGTTCCAACTATTTCAAGATTTAATTGAATTCACAGGTTTGGGGGAGACATTTCAGATGACATTATTTGTTGTATTCAACTTATTCTTTAGGTCAGTTACTATGGAACAATGCCTAAAAACCTCAGATTAAATTCCCTAAATGTGCATTTCTTTCAGCTTCGGAGTCCTAGCAGGACACTGAGAGGTTCTGATCGGACAGAAACAGTGACTTCAGCACAAACACAATGAATCTGCGGTCCAATCTCTCTGAGTCTCTCTGGGCTTGTTCTGTTCTAATAACCTCTCTTTGTCCCGCTGCTTATTTCTTCCCTTCTTCCTTTGTCCAGGGGGAATGAGTTCCTGTCACACTGGAAGTTGATGACACACCGTTACCACTAATGAGAAAGCTAGGCTGCCTTTCAGCTCACCGGGAGAAGACAAAGCAGGGTTTTATTTCCTGAAGACCCCGACACCTGCTCCCCTCCACAGGCTGCAGATCAATCAGCTCCTCCATCCGTCCTCGTTCCTCCTTTTTAAAATAAGAACATCGGGTTGAAAAGGAGAGGGAGAAGGGAGGTCAAACAAACGACAAAGCTATATTCAAAACAATGTACCAAGTGTCAAAAAGTCTTCCAAAATCAAATAATTTTTCAAAAATCTTGCAAAAAATCACCTCGTTTTTAAAGTAAAACCACCAGACTCAGAGACAGCATCAGGACTAAAACCACCAGACTCAGGGACAGCATCAGGACTAAAACCACCAGACTCAGGGACAGCATCAGGACTAAAACCACCAGACTCAGGGACAGCATCAGGACTAAAACCACCAGACTCAGGGACAGATTCAGGACTAAAACCACCAGACTCAGAGACAGCATCAGGACTTAAACCACCAGACTCAGGGACAGCATCAGGACTAAAACCACCAGACTCGGGGACAGTTTCAGGACTAAAACCACCAGACTCGGAGACAGCATCAGGACTTAAACCACCATACTCAGAGACAGCACAAGGACTAAAACCACCAGACTCAGAGACAGAATCAGGACTTAAACCACCAGAATCAGAGACAGCATCAGGACTAACACCACCAGACTCAGAGACAGCATCAGGACTAAAACCACCAGACTCAGGGACAGCATCAGGACTTAAACCACCAGACTCAGAGACAGCATCAGGACTAAAACCACCAGACTCAGAGACAGCATCAGGACTAAAACCACCAGACTCAGAGACAGCATCAGGACTAAAACCACCAGACTCAGGGACATCATCAGGACTAAAACCACCAGACTCAGAGACAGCATCAGAACTTAAACCACCAGACTCAGAGACAGCATCAGGACTAAAACCACCAGACTCAGAGACAGCATCAGGACTAAAACCACCAGACTCAGGGACAGCATCAGGACTAAAACCACCAGACTCAGGGACAGTTTCAGGACTAAAACCACCAGACTCAGAGACAGTTTCAGGACTAAAACCACCAGACTCAGGGACAGCATCAGGACTAAAACCACCAGACTCAGGGACAGCATCAGGACTAAAACCACCAGACTCAGGGACAGCATCAGGACTAAAACCACCAGACTCAGAGACAGTTTCAGGACTAAAACCACCAGACTCAGGGACAGTTTCAGGACTAAAACCACCAGACTCAGAGACAGCATCAGGACTTAAACCACCAGACTCAGAGACAGCATCAGGACTAAAACCACCAGACTCAGAGACAGAATCAGGACTTAAACCACCAGAATCAGAGACAGCATCAGGACTAACACCACCAGACTCAGAGACAGCATCAGGACTAAAACCACCAGACTCAGGGACAGCATCAGGACTTAAACCACCAGACTCAGAGACAGCATCAGGACTAAAACCACCAGACTCAGAGACAGCATCAGGACTAAAACCACCAGACTCAGAGACAGCATCAGGACTAAAACCACCAGACTCAGGGACATCATCAGGACTAAAACCACCAGACTCAGAGACAGCATCAGAACTTAAACCACCAGACTCAGAGACAGCATCAGGACTAAAACCACCAGACTCAGATACAGCATCAGGACTAAAACCACCAGACTCAGGGACAGCATCAGGACTAAAACCACCAGACTCAGGGACAGTTTCAGGACTAAAACCACCAGACTCAGAGACAGTTTCAGGACTAAAACCACCAGACTCAGGGACAGCATCAGGACTAAAACCACCAGACTCAGGGACAGCATCAGGACTAAAACCACCAGACTCAGGGACAGCATCAGGACTAAAACCACCAGACTCAGAGACAGTTTCAGGACTAAAACCACCAGACTCAGGGACAGTTTCAGGACTAAAACCACCAGACTCAGAGACAGCATCAGGACTAAAACCACCAGACTCAGAGACAGCATCAGGACTAAAACCACCAGACTCAGGGACAGTTTCAGGACTAAAACCGCCAGACTCAGAGACAGTTTCAGGACTAAAACCACCAGACTCAGAGACAGCATCAGGACTTAAACCACCAGACTCAGAGACAGCATCAGGACTAAAACCACCAGACTCAGAGACAGCATCAGGACTAAAACCACCAGACTCAGAGACAGTTTCAGGACTAAAACCACCAGACTCAGGGACAGTTTCAGGACTAAAACCACCAGACTCAGAGACAGCATCAGGACTTAAACCACCAGACTCAGAGACAGCATCAGGACTAAAACCACCAGACTCAGAGACAGAATCAGGACTTAAACCACCAGAATCAGAGACAGCATCAGGACTAACACCACCAGACTCAGAGACAGCATCAGGACTAAAACCACCAGACTCAGGGACAGCATCAGGACTTAAACCACCAGACTCAGAGACAGCATCAGGACTAAAACCACCAGACTCAGAGACAGCATCAGGACTAAAACCACCATACTCAGAGACAGCATCAGGACTAAAACCACCAGACTCAGGGACATCATCAGGACTAAAACCACCAGACTCAGAGACAGCATCAGAACTTAAACCACCAGACTCAGAGACAGCATCAGGACTAAAACCACCAGACTCAGAGACAGCATCAGGACTAAAACCACCAGACTCAGGGACAGCATCAGGACTAAAACCACCAGACTCAGGGACAGTTTCAGGACTAAAACCACCAGACTCAGAGACAGTTTCAGGACTAAAACCACCAGACTCAGGGACAGCATCAGGACTAAAACCACCAGACTCAGGGACAGCATCAGGACTAAAACCACCAGACTCAGGGACAGCATCAGGACTAAAACCACCAGACTCAGAGACAGTTTCAGGACTAAAACCACCAGACTCAGGGACAGTTTCAGGACTAAAACCACCAGACTCAGAGACAGCATCAGGACTTAAACCACCAGACTCAGAGACAGCATCAGGACTAAAACCACCAGACTCAGGGACAGTTTCAGGACTAAAACCGCCAGACTCAGAGACAGTTTCAGGACTAAAACCACCAGACTCAGAGACAGCATCAGGACTTAAACCACCAGACTCAGAGACAGCATCAGGATTAAAACCACCAGACTCAGAGACAGCATCAGGACTAAAACCACCAGACTCAGGGACAGCATCAGGAATATAACCACCAGACTCAGGGACAGCATCAGGACTTAAACCCCCAGACTCAGAGACAGCATCAGGACTAAAACCACCAGACTCAGAGACAGCATCAGGACTAAAACCATCAGACTCAGAGACAGCATCAGGACTAAATCACCAGACTCAGAGACAGCATCAGGACTTAAACTACCAGACTCAGAGACAGCATCAGGACTAAAACCACCAGACTCAGAGAAAGCATCAGGACTAAAACCACCAGACTCAGGGACAGCATCAGGACTAAAACCACCAGACTCAGAGACAGTTTCAGGACTAAAACCACCAGACTCAGGGACAGTTTCAGGACTAAAACCACCAGACTAAGGGACAGCATCAGGACTAAAGCACCAGACTCAGAGACAGCATCAGGACTAAAACCACCATTGACAGCATCAGGACTAAAACCACCAGACTCAGGGACAGCATCAGGACTTAAACCACCAGACTCAGAGACAGCATCAGGACTAAAACCACCAGACTCAGAGACAGCATGAGGACTAAAACCACCAGACTCAGAGACAGCATGAGGACTAAAACCACCAGACTCAGAGACAGCATCAGGACTAAAACCACCAGACCCAGGGACAGTTTCAGGACTAAAACCACCAGACTCAGAGACAGTTTCAGGACTAAAACCACCATTGACAGCATCAGGACTAAAACCACCAGACTCAGGGACAGTCTCAGGACTAAAACCACCAGACTTAGAGACAGCATCAGGACTAAAACCACCAGACTCAGGGACAGCATCAGGACTAAAACCACCAGACTCAGAGACAGTGTCAGGACTAAAACCACCAGACTCAGGGACAGTTTCAGGACTAAAACCACCAGACTCAGGGACAGCATCAGGACTAAACCACCAGACTCAGAGACAGCATCAGGACTAAAATCATCAGACTCAGGGACAGCATCAGGACTAAAACCACCAGACTCAGAGACAGTTTCAGGACTAAAACCACCAGACTTAGAGACAGCATCAGGACTAAACCCCCCAAACTCAGGGACAGCATCAGGACTAAAACTACCAGACTTAGAGACAGCATCAGGACTAAAACCACCAGACTCAGAGACAGTTGCAGGACTAAAACCACCAGACTCAGTCAGTTTCAGGACTAAAACAACCAGACTCAGAGACAGTTTCAGGACTAAAACCACCAGACTCAGGGACAGTTTCAGGACTAAAACCACCATACTCAGAGACAGTTTCAGGACTAAAACAACCAGACTCAGAGACAGTTTCAGGACTAAAACCACCAGACTCAGGGACAGTTTCAGGTCTAAAACCACCAGACTAAGAGACGGCATCATGTCTAAAACCACCAGACTCAGGGACAGTTTCAGGACTAAAACCACCAGACTCAGAGACAGTTTCAGGACTAAAACCACCATTGACAGCATCAGGACTAAAACCACCAGACTCAGGGACAGCATCAGGACTAAAACCACCAGACTCAGAGACAGTTTCAGGACTAAAACCACCAGACTCAGGGACAGTTTCAGGACTAAAACCACCAGACTCAGGGACAGCATCAGGACTAAACCACCAGACTCAGAGACAGCATCAGGACTAAAATCATCAGACTCAGGGACAGCATCAGGACTAAAACCACCAGACTCAGAGACCGTTTCAGGACTAAAACCACCAGACTCAGGGACAGTCTCAGGACTAAAACCACCAGACTTAGAGACAGCATCAGGACTAAACCCCCCAAACTCAGGGACAGCATCAGGACTAAAACTACCAGACTTAGAGACAGCATCAGGACTAAAACCACCAGACTCAGAGACAGCATCAGGACTAAACCACCAGACTCAGGGACAGTCTCAGGACTAAAACCACCAGACATAGAGACAGCATCAGGACTACACCCCCCAAACTCAGGGACAGCATCAGGACTAAAACTACCAGACTTAGAGACAGCATCAGGACTAAAACCACCAGACTCAGGGACAGTCTCAGGACTAAAACCACCAGACTTATAGACAGCATCAGGACTAAACCCCCCAAACTCAGGGACAGCATCAGGACTAAAACTACCAGACTTAGAGACAGCATCAGGACTAAAACCACCAGACTCAGGGACAGCATCAGGACTAAACCACCAGACTCAGGGACAGCATCAGGACTAAACCACCAGACTCAGAGACAGCATCAGGACTAAAATCATCAGACTCAGGGACAGCATCAGGACTAAAACCACCAGACTCAGAGACAGTTTCAGGACTAAAACCACCAGACTCAGGGACAGTCTGAGGACTAAAACCACCAGACTTAGAGACAGCATCAGGACTAAACCCCCCAAACTCAGGGACAGCATCAGGACTAAAACTACCAGACTATAGAGACAGCATCAGGACTAACACCCCCAGACTCAGAGACAGTTGCAGGACTAAAACCACCAGACTCAGTCAGTTTCAGGTCTAAAACAACCAGACTCAGAGACAGTTTCAGGACTAAAACCACCAAACTCAGGGACAGCATCAGGACTAAAACTACCAGACTCAGAAACAGTTGCAGGACTAAAACCACCAGACTCAGTCAGTTTCAGGACTAAAACAACCAGACTCAGAGACAGTTTCAGGACTAAAACCACCAGACTAAGAGACGGCATCATGTCTAAAACCACCGACTCAGGGACAGATCAGGACTAAAACCACCAGACTCAGAGACAGCATCAGGCTAAAGCCACCAGACTGACAGCATAGGACTAAACCACAGCCTCAGGGACAGCATCAGGACTAAAACCACCAGACTCAGGACTAAAACCACCAGCATCAGAACTAAAACCACCAGACTCAGAGACAGTTTCAGGACTAAAACCACCAGACTCAGGGACAGCATCAGGACTAAAACCACCAGACTCAGGGACAGCATCAGGACTAAAGCACCAGACTCAGAGACAGCATCAGGACTAACACCACCATTGACAGCATCAGGACTAAAACCACCAGACTCAGGGACAGCATCAGGACTTAAACCACCAGACTCAGAGACAGCATCTGGACTAAAACCACCAGACTCAGACACAGCATGAGGACTAAAACCATCAGACTCAGAGACAGCATGAGGACTAAAACCACCAGACTCAGGGACAGCATCAGGACTAAAACCACCAGACTCAGGGACAGTTTCAGGACTAAAACCACCATTGACAGCATCAGGACTAAAACCACCAGACTCAGGGACAGCATCAGGACTAAAACCACCAGACTCAGAGACAGTTTCAGGACTAAAACCACCAGACTCAGGGACAGTTTCAGGACTAAAACCACCAGACTCAGGGACAGCATCAGGACTAAACCACCAGACTCAGAGACAGCATCAGGACTAAAATCATCAGGGACAGCATCAGGACTAAAACCACCAGACTCAGAGACAGTTTCAGGACTAAAACCACCAGACTCAGGGACAGTCTCAGGACTAAAACCACCAGACTTAGAGACAGCATCAGGACTAAACCCCCAAACTCAGGGACAGCATCAGGACTAAAACTACCAGACTTAGAGACAGCATCAGGACTAAAACCACCAGACTCAGAGACAGTTTCAGGACTAAAACCACCAGACTCAGAGTCAGTTTCAGGACTAAAACAACCAGACTCAGAGACAGTTTCAGGACTAAAACCACCAGACTCAGGGACAGTTTCAGGACTAAAACCACCAGACTCAGAGACAGTTTCAGGACTAAAACCACCAGACTCAGGGACAGTTTCAGGTCTAAAACCACCAGACTAAGAGACGGCATCATGTCTAAAACCACCGGACTCAGGGACAGTTTCAGGACTAAAACCACCAGACTCAGGGACAGCATCAGGACTTAAACCACCAGACTCAGGGACAGTTTCAGGACTAAAACCACCAGACTCAGAGACATTTTCAGGACTAAAACCACCATTGACAGCATCAGGACTAAAACCACCAGACTCAGGGACAGCATCAGGACTAAAACCACCAGACTCAGAGACAGTTTCAGGACTAAAACCACCAGACTCAGGGACAGTCTCAGGACTAAAACCACCAGACTTAGAGACAGCATCAGGACTAAAACCACCAGACTCAGGGACAGCATCAGGACTAAAACCACCAGACTCAGAGACAGTTTCAGGACTAAAACCACCAGACTCAGAGACAGTTTCAGGTCTAAACCCACCAGACTCAGGGACAGTTTCAGGACTAAAACCACCAGACTCAGGGACAGTTTCAGCTCTAAAACCACCAGACTCAGGGACAGTTTCAGGACTAAAACCACCAGACTCAGATACAGTTTCAGGACTAAAACCACCGGACTCAGGGTCAGTTTCAGGTCTAAAACCACCAGACTCAGAGACAGCATCATGTCTAAAACCACCAGACTCAGAGACAATTTCAGGTCTAAAACCACCAGACTCAGGGACAGTCTCAGGACTAAAACCACCAGACTTAGAGACAGCATCAGGACTAAACCCCCCAAACTCAGGGACAGCATCAGGACTAAAACTACCAAACTTAGAGACAGCATCAGGACTAAAACCACCAGACTCAGAGACAGTTTCAGGACTAAAACCACCAGACTCAGAGTCAGTTTCAGGACTAAAACAACCAGACTCAGAGACAGTTTCAGGACTAAAACCACCAGACTCAGGGACAGTTTCAGGACTAAAACCACCAGACTCAGAGACAGTTTCAGGACTAAAACCACCAGACTCAGGGACAGTTTCAGGTCTAAAACCACCAGACTAAGAGACGGCATCATGTCTAAAACCACCGGACTCAGGGACAGTTTCAGGACTAAAACCACCAGACTCATGGACAGTTTCAGGACTAAAACCACCAGACTCAGAGACAGTTTCAGGACTAAAACCACCAGACTCATTGACAGTTTCATGTCTAAAACCACCAGACTCAGGGACAGTTTCAGGACTAAAACCACCAGACTCAGGGACAGTTTCAGGACTAAAACCACCAGACTCAGAGACAACATCAGGACTAAAACCACCAGACTCAGGGACAGTTTCAGGACTAAATCCACCAGACTCAGAGACAGTTTCAGGACTCAAAACACCAGACTAAGAGACAGCATCAGGACTAAAACCACCAGACTCAGAGACAGTTTCACGATTAAAACCACCAGACTCAGGGACAGTTTCAGGACTAAAACCACCAGACCCAGAGACAGAATCAGGACTAAAACCACCAGACTCAGAGACAGTTTCAGGACTAAAACCACCAGACTCAGGGACAGTTTCAGGACTAAAACCACCAGACTCAGAGACAGAATCAGGACTAAAACCACCAGACTCAGGGACAGTTTCAGGACTAAAACCACCATACTCAGAGACAGTTTCAGGACTAAAACCACCAGACTCAGAGACAGTTTCAGGTCTAAACCCACCAGACTCAGGGACAGTTTCAGGACTAAAACCACCAGACTCAGGGACAGTTTCAGCTCTAAAACCACCAGACTCAGGGACAGTTTCAGGACTAAAACCACCAGACTCAGATACAGTTTCAGGACTAAAACCACCGGACTCAGGGTCAGTTTCAGGTCTAAAACCACCAGACTCAGAGACAGCATCATGTCTAAAACCACCAGACTCAGAGACAATTTCAGGTCTAAAACCACCAGACTCAGGGACAGTTTCAGGACTAAAACCACCAGACTCAGGGACAGTTTCAGAACTAAAACCACCAGAGTGAGAGACAGTTTCAGGACTAAAACCACCAGACTAATTGACAGTTTAAGGTCTAAAACCACCAGACTCAGGGACAGTTTCAGGACTAAAACCACCAGACTCAGGGACAGTTTCAGGTCTAAAACCACCAGACTCAGGGACAGTTTCAGGACTAAAACCACCAGACTCAGGGACAGTTTCAGAACTAAAACCACCAGACTCAGGGACAGTTTCAGGACTAAAACCACCAGACTCAGAGACAGCATCAGGACTAAAACCACCATACTCAGGGACAGTTTCAGGAGGAGGAAAGGTGCTTGGTATTTTTATTGTTGTTACTATCAGGAAATATACAGCCAAATCCAGGTCTATTAGTCAAATAGCTACTCCTGCTGATCTTATATCTAGATCTGGGCTAAGTTTAATTCATTTAAATGTGCGTAGTCTGTTACCTAAATCAGATTTTTTCCGTATTTGGGCGAGTTCGACTGATGCTGATGTCATTGTCTTATCAGAAACGTGGCTAGATAAATCCATTTTGGCCTCTGACATTTACATAAATGGTTACAGTGTATATCGTACTGACCGGCCTAAAAAAGGTGGTGGCATTGCCATTTATGTGAAAAATAAGTTTTGTGTAACCAATATGGTTTCCAAATCTGTTAGTAAACAGCTCGAATTTTTAGCCGTGAATATTGAGGTAACAAAGGGTCAACAGGTCATGGTGGTGGGCTGCTACAGGGCCCCTGTAGCAGCCCACCACCAAGGACTCTTTATCGTCATTGGCAAAACTATTATCACAACTTTCCTACAAGGAAATAGTGCTGCTTGGTGATTTTAATTGGGACTGGTTAACTTCTGTGTCAGAGGATTTTAAAAACCTGTGTACCTCTTTGAATTTTACCCAGATTATAGACAGTCCTACTCGCCCAAATATTAAGTCCCCAAATAAATCCTCCTTAATTGATCTAATCTTAACAAATGTTCCACATAAATACTCATCTGTGGGAGTATTTGCTAATGATGTGAGTGACCACTGTGTTGTAGCCACAATTAGGGACACTAAGGTCCAAAAGGTTAAACCACGTATCATCACAAAGAGAGACAAAAAACACTTTGTGGATCAGGGTTTTTTACATGATCTGTTTGATTTTGATTGGGGTAAAATCAATCTGTGTGCTGATGTAGAAACTGCATGGTCTTATTTTTATCTTGGTTTTATGAAAATTATAGATAGACATGCACCTCTGCGTAAATTTAGAGTGAAGGGACGAAACAATCCCTGGTTTTCTGCTAAGCTGTCCAGTCTACTTCATGAGAGAAATAATGCTTGGGCTAAGGCTGTAACATCCCGTCATGTCTGCTAAATTGTTCATGTCATGTTAATCAGGTTCATGTTATTGTTTCACGTTTAGTCTCTTGCGCAGTGCCAGCCGGATGAAGGAGGTGGTGGATCGACGCCGGAGACCTGCTCCACCGTATCGGCCTGGACAAAGAGTTTGGTTAGCTACCAAGAACTTACCCCTCCACGTCATGTCGAGAAAGCTAGCGCCAAGGTTTGTTGGTCCATTCCCGATATCGAAGATCATAAACCCGGTGTCTGTGCAGTTACGTCTACCCAGGTCATTAAAGGTGCATCCAACGTTTCATGTCGGCAAGATCAAGCCGGTCAGGGAGAGCTCATTGGTACCCGCCTCTAAACCCCCTCCACCCCCCCAGATGGTAGAAGGAGGCCCCGTCTACGCTGTAAAGAGACTGCTGGCAGTTCGTAAGCGAGGGCGAGGAAGACAGTTCCTTATGGACTGGGATGGGTACGGTCTAGAAGAGAGAGCATGGATCCCAGCGAGTTTCATTGTTGATCCGGCCATGATTAAAGATTTTGATCGGGATCACCCAGAAGTTCTAGGGACGTCAGGAGCCGTCCCTAGAGGGGGGGGTACTGTAACATCCCGTCATGTCTGCTAAATTGTTCATGTCATGTTAATCAGGTTCATGTTATTGTTTCACGTTTAGTTCATAGCCCAGGTTAGATTTATGTTTAGTCAAGTCTTTTTGTTCACCTGTCTAGTCCTGTCATTGCACTTCCTGTTTTATTTTGTACTTACCTCTGGTCTCATTTCAGGTCCCTTTACTTCCTCCCTTTGTGTGTTTTCCCGCCATCGTCAGTGTCTGCCCCGCCCCTGATTGTTTCCACCTGTTCCCCCTTACCTCATGTATAAATAGTCCTGTCTCCCTTTGTCCTGTGCCAGTTCGTCTTGTGCCTTGTGCCATTTAGAGAGCCAGCTTGTCTCGCCCAGAGATTATTGTATTTTGCGACCATAGTCAAGTTTATTTAGTTTGTAATTTGCTTTGCTATGTTTTGCCTCTTAGGAGTGATGTTTTGTTTGAACTTTATACTTTTCCAAAGTAAAGACTATTTTTGAACAAACTTTCTTTTGAGTCGTGCGTTTGAGTCCAAGTGTCTGTAAGGTTCCTAACAGAACGAACTGGCCAAAAAATGGACTCAGCCGACTCCGGTTCCTTCAAGGCCGATGTGTTAGCGCAGGATGCTAAGCTAACCCTCCATGCTGAACAGCTGTCTTCCATCAACCAAGGAATGATTGGTCTCACGGATCGTCAGGAGGAATTCCAATCAGCTGTAACCAACCAAGTAAATCACCTGGCACTTCAAATGCAGCAAGTTCTCTCACCCCTCAAAGCCGGTTCCTCTGCACCTACTCCAGCAATGCCAGGTCCACCGTCTGTTGCTTCGGATCACACCACCCCACCTGGATCGACGCTTCGCCTGGCTCCTCCGGAGAGGTTTTCCGGGGACTCTGGTAACTGTCGACCCTTTCTGGTACAGTGTGAACTACATTTTGCTCATAACCCTGCTGCCTTTGTTTCGGAACAAGCTAAGGTAGCTTTTATGTTGTCCTACATGTCTGGTAGAGCCGCTGCTTGGGCTACAGCCGAGTGGTCAAGAAACTCGCCCATATGTCAGTCACTGAACATGTTTACCCAGACCCTAAGCCGTGTGTTTGATCACTCATCACCTTCCAGAGAAGCCTCACGAGTCATTATGCAGATCAAACAGGGACAACAGAGAGTGACAGACTATGCAATAGATTTTCGTACTCTAGCAGCAGACAGTGGGTGGAACACCCCTGCTTTAATTTATGCCTTCATGAATGGTCTACAAGACTCTATAAAGGACCAGTTGGCACCCCATGAACTACCCACAGATCTTGATTCCATCATTGCCATGTCAATTCGCATTGATAACAGGCTTCATGAAAGGCAGAAGGAGAGAATCAGAACCAGTGCACGACCTCCGAGCCACATGGGGTACTCACCTGCCTTTCGACACCCATGGAGCTCCAGTCCACCTTCCTCAGCCTCGCCCAAGGAACCAGCGCCCTCGGCTGCACCGGAGGAACCCATGCAGCTGGTGAACCAATTCTCTGCAACTGATTTCCCTCCACGTTCATTGACCATGGTAAATATTCAAGTGCGTGACCAAGACATTACTGTGGGGTCATTAGTCGATTCAGGTGCCGACGAAAGTCTGATGGACTGGAGTTTGGCAAAGAGACTATGCATCAAGACTGTTCCGTTGACTTCCCCTGTTACTGCCAGTGCCTTAGATGGCAAGTTATTATTTAAAATAACCCATGTATCTGAACCTGTCCAAATAACCATTGACAATACACACATGGAGGAAATGAAATTCCAGTTATTTGACTCTGCACTACACCCCTTGATTTTGGGTTATCCATGGCTGATCAAACATAATCCGATCATTGACTGGCGATCAGGGAGGGTTAAGGAATGGGGCCCAGGCTGTAGGCTGACCTGTTCAGATCTTCCTAGGTTCTCCACAGAACCTGAAAAGGAACAAGACAAACACACTCATAAGCCTGACTCCATTTCGGATTATCCCGACCTGACTAAAGTGCCCTTGTGTTACCAGGACTTAAAGGAAGCATTTAACAAAACTAGGGCCATGTCCCTACCTCCCCACCGACCTTATGACTGTCCCATTAACCTGTTGGCTGGTTCTCAGATCCCTAAAAGGAGACTTTACTCTCTCTCTGCACCGGAAAGGGAGGCTATGAAGTCCTATATTGACTCCTCTCTAAAAACTGGACTCATCAGACCATCCTCCTCCCCAGCGGCCGCTGGGTTTTTCTTCGTCGATAAGAAAGATGGTACCCTCCGTCCATGCATTGACTATAGTCCCCTTAATGAAATAACAGTTAAAAATAGATACCCACTCCCTCTCATGTCTTCAGCCTTTGAACTTTTGCAGGATGCAAAACTATTCACCAAACTGGACTTGAGAAACGCTTACCATCTCATTAGGATACGAGAGGGGGATGAGTGGAAGACCGGTTTTAACACTCCCAGTGGTCACTACGAGTACCTAGTCATGCCATTTGGATTATGCAATGCTCCGGCAGTTTTTCAGTCATTTGTCAACGATGTGCTGAGGGATTATCTCAACAAGTTTGTATTCGTTTATCTCGATGACATCTTGATCTTCTCACCCGATGAGGAGACCCACACCCATCATGTCCGCCAGGTACTGCAAAGCCTGATGGAGAATCAACTCTACTGCAAGGCTGAAAAGTGTGAGTTTCACGTCAAGACCGTCTCCTTCCTGGGGTATATCATCTCGGCCAATCAAATCCAGATGGATCCAGAGAAGGTCAGTGCAGTGGCCAATTGGCCATCTCCCACCAACAGGAAAAAGGTGCAACAATGTTTAGAGGTTTATACGAAACTTTAGTGGCATTGCAGCACCTTTACATGCTTTAACCTCTCCCCATGTCATGTTCAAGTGGAATATACAGGCGGATGAAGCTTTCCAGAATCTCAAAAAACTGTTCACGACTGCCCCAATCCTCACAGTGGCCGACCCACGGAGACAATTTATGGTGGAGGTGGATGCTTCCAACGGTGGCATCGGGGCGGTGCTGTCCCAAAGATCTGTCCAGGACAACAAGCTACACCCATGTGCGTTCCTTTCACGTAAGTTGACAACTGCAGAAAGGAACTATGATGTGGGGAATAAGGAGCTTTTAGCAGTTAAAACAGCTTTGGAGGAATGGCGTCATTGGTTGGAGGGGGCTGAGCAACCATTTCTAGTTTGGACTGACCATAAAAACCTGGAATACATTAAGAACTCCAAAAGACTGAACTCACGCCAGGCTAGATGGTCATTGTTTTTTTAATCGGTTTCATTTTGTATTGTCATACAGACCAGGCACACAGAATGTTAAACCTGATGTATTGTCACGTTTGTACGATCCTGAACCTGTTGCCAAAGAGCCCGAGAGCATCCTTCCACCTAACCGTGTGGTTGGAGCAGTTTCATGGCCAATAGAATCAGTGGTGAAGCAGGCAAATGGTGAGACCCCGGCACCTAGGGGTTGCCCACGAAATAGGTTGTTTGTCCCTGTTTCCGTTCGATCACATAAAAAAAGAGGATAAAAAACCGATGCAGTCCTTGGTTTAACCGAGATTTAGCTGAACTGCTTCCCCTCAAGAACTCCACCTGGCGCAGGGCTCGTCACTCAAAATCCCACGACGATTGGCTATCATTCAGGAAAATTAGAAATAAATCTATACAGGCTATCCGCAAAGCCAAGGTTGATTACTTCCATAATCAATTCAACCTCTGTGGATCCAATCCAAGGACATTCTGGAAAAAAGTGAAAGAGATGGAGAATAAACCCCCATCCTCTCATCTCCCTAACTCCCTCGTTATTGAGGACACAGTAGTCACCGGTAATGAACGCATAGCAGAGCTCTTTAACCAGCACTTTGTTAAATGTGGGAACCTATTTGGCTCTATAGCGCCTCCTAAGCCCCCCACCAACACTCCGCCACTCAGCCCCTCTAGCGCAGCCCTACATCACAGCTTCTGCCTACAGGAAGTTAGTGAGAACGATGTGCTGGAGGTCCTTAGCAAACTTGACCCCAACAAACCTGCAGGTCTTGATGGGCTAGACCCCTTCTTTTTTAAAGTTGCAGCCCCGATTATTGCAGAAGCTATCTCCCACCTTTGTAATCTGTCCATACAGACAGCAGTGCTACCTTCTGCCTGGAAGGCAGCTTTAGTGCAACCTTTGTTTAAAGGGGGAAACCATGCTGACCCCAACTGCTATCGTCCAATATCCATTCTACCCTGTATAGCGAAAGTGTTCGAAAAGTTAGTTTGCAAACAGCTAACATGGTTTCTGAAGACTTACAACATACTATCTGACATGCAGTCTGCGTTCCGTGCAGGACATGGGTGTGAGACGGCGACTCTCAAAGTCCTAAATGATATCATCAATGCCCTTGACTCCAGACAATACTGTGCTGCCATTTTCATCGATCTTGCCAAAGCCTTCGACACTGTAGATCACCAACTGCTTCTGGGAAAGCTTAGAAGCATTGGTGTCACTAACCAATCGATAGCTTGGTTTGAAAACTACCTGTCCATGCGCACCCAGTGTGTAAAATCTGAAAATCTGATGACACAGCCCCTATCCATCTCTAAGGGAGTACCACAAGGCTCTATTCTAGCACCCATCCTATTCTCAATATATATAAATGACATGGAGAAATCAGTGGGCAACTCCTCTATCCACCTATATGCTGATGACACGATTCTGTACACTGCTGGCCCTTCCCCGGATACTGTCCTGACAACTCTTCAGGATAGTTTTCAGAGAATCCAGCCACATCTCTCTGCCCTTGGCCTGGTCCTAAACACCACTAAAACCAAGATCATGTGGTTTGGCCGCAGTGGTGCCTCCCAAACTGGCACTATTGTGACCGCCGATGGCCGGGACCTCGAAATAGTTAAATCTTATAAATACTTTGGATTTTGGATTGACAGTAATCTGTCATTCAAAGAACATCTCTCCAAAATTCAGACCAAGGTCAAAGCTAGACTCAGCTTTCTATACAGGAATCGCTCCTCATTCACTTCATCTGCTAAACTCTCTCTGGTCCAGATGACTGTCCTTCCTCTGTTCGACTACGGTGATACCATCTACCGCTCGGCGTGTAAAGGAGCTCTCGATCATTTAGACGTTCTGTATCACTCCGCCATCCGCTTCGCCACCAATGCCCCCTACAGGACACACCACTGTGACCTGTACTCTCTGGCTAACTGGCCCTCTCTTGAGACCAGACGGAACATCCACTGGCTGATGTTTGTTTACAAAACACTCCTAGGCCTCACTCCCTTCTACCTCACACAATTACTGCAACTCCGCACACCCCCAACGCACAACACCCGGTCAGCTACAAGCATCCTGCTAAAGATCCCTAAAGCCCATACATCCTTTGGCCGCTCCGCCTTTCAGTTTGCAGCAGCAGATAGCTGGAATACCGTTCAAAAAACATTACAAATTAAAACCTTTGTCTCCCCCCGCACCTTCAATGTCACTATTACAGACACCCTGGTGCACACATGTAGCTGCTTTGCCTGATGCTGATTTTAATGACTGATTGAACCATAGCAATATTGTTTTAGAGTTTTTATATGTTTAACTGCTATGCCTGTCATCTTTGCTCTATGTGTTTGTGTTGTCTCCTGGGTTCTGTAGTGCCCGGAGTGTGTCTTTTTATTTCCTCCCAAACCCCATCCCCTCAGGAAGCCTGTGCCTCCTCTCAGGTCATCATTGTAAATAAGAATTTGTTCTTAATTGATTTTCCTGGATAAATAAAGGTTCTACTACTACTACTACTAGGTAATACACTGGGCTCACACGTCTATGCTCACCTGTCATCCTGGAGTGAAACGCACAACTTTCATGATCAAGCAACGTTGCTGCAGCCACTTCATGTTCCGCATCGGCCATGGTCCCACATCTCGATGGACTTTGTCACTGGACTACCGATATCAGAAGGTAACACCACTGTCTTGACGGTGGTGGACAGATTTAGTAAAATGGCACATTTTATTGCACTATCCAAGCTTCCCTCTGCCAAGGAAACGGCAGAGGTCATGTTACGTCATGTCTTTCGCATTCATGGTTTTCCCAGGGACATTGTGTCAGACCGGGGCCCACAGTTCATTTCCCGTTTCTGGAAGGAGTTCTGCCATCTCCTTGGAGCCACCGTGAGTCTTTCCTCAGGATATCACCCCCAGTCGAATGGCCAGTCAGAGCGCATTAACCAGGAGCTAGAGACCTGTTTGCGCTGCCTGGTCTCCCAGAACCAGGCATCCTGGAGCAAGCACCTGATGTGGGTGGAGTACGCCCACAACACGCTGCCCACTTCCGCAACAGGACTCACACCGTTTCAGTGTGTGCACGGCTACCAACCACCTCTGTTCCCTGCCAATGAGGCCAAGGTCACGGTCCCATCAGCTCATGCTATGGTCCGTCGGTTCCGCCGGATCTGGGCCGGTGCTCGTCGGGCTCTCTTGCGCAGTGCCAGCCCGATGAAGGAGGTGGTGGATCGACGCCGGAGACCTGCTCCACCATATCGGCCTGGACAAAGAGTTTGGTTAGCTACCAAGAACTTACCCCTCCACGTCATGTCGAGAAAGCTAGCGCCAAGGTTTGTTGGTCCATTCCCGATATCGAAGATCATAAACCCGGTGTCTGTGCAGTTACGTCTACCCAGGTCATTAAAGGTCCATCCAACGTTTCATGTCGGCAAGATCAAGCCGGTCAGGGAGAGCTCATTGGTACCCGCCTCTAAACCCCCTCCACCCCCCCAGATGGTAGAAGGAGGCCCCGTCTACGCTGTAAAGAGACTGCTGGCAGTTCGTAAGCGAGGGCGAGGAAGACAGTTCCTTATGGACTGGGATGGGTACGGTCTAGAAGACAGAGCATGGATCCCAGCGAGTTTCATTGTTGATCCGGCCATGATTAAAGATTTTGATCGGGATCACCCAGAAGTTCCTGGGACGTCAGGAGCCGTCCCTAGAGGGGGGGGTACTGTAACATCCCGTCATGTCTGCTAAATTGTTCATGTCATGTTAATCAGGTTCATGTTATTGTTTCACGTTTAGTTCATAGCCCAGGTTAGATTTATGTTTAGTCAAGTCTTTTTGTTCACCTGTCTAGTCCTGTCATTGCACTTCCTGTTTTATTTTGTACTTACCTCTGGTCTCATTTCAGGTCCCTTTACTTCCTCCCTTTGTGTGTTTTCCCGCCATCGTCAGTGTCTGCCCCGCCCCTGATTGTTTCCACCTGTTCCCCCTTACCTCATGTATAAATAGTCCTGTCTCCCTTTGTCCTGTGCCAGTTCGTCTTGTGCCTTGTGCCATTTAGAGAGCCAGCTTGTCTCGCCCAGAGATTATTGTATTTTGTGACCATAGTCAAGTTTATTTAGTTTGTTATTTGCTTTGCTATGTTTTTCCTCTTAGGAGTGATGTTTTGTTTGAACTTTATACTTTTCCAAAGTAAAGGCTATTTTTGAACAAACTTTCTTTTGAGTCGTGCGTTTGAGTCCAAGTGTCTGTAAGGTTCCTAACAAAGGCTAGGAAATCAGGCTCAGAGGTAGAGTGGCTACGTTTTAGGCAGCTAAGAAATAGCTTCACATCTCAAATAAAAAGTGCTAAATCAAAGTACTATTTGTCAGTTACCACAGAAAACCTGAATAATCCTAGGAAATTTTGGAAAGCCATAAAATCGATTTCCACTAGTGATATCCCAAATGAGCTCCTCCGTGCCTCACCACAGCATCTGGCACTATATCAGACAGGGCTCTATGCTAAACTGCTTTAATGAGCATTTTGTGTCCTGTGGCTCTCTGCTTGATACGGTCACTGACTGTACTTCTGCTTCTGTGAACACCCCAATCCGTGACTCTGAACAACGTGGTCTGGAAAACCCTCTCAGTTTTACTCCTTTTACTGTTGATATTGTTCATGAAGTCTTATCCAAGTTAGATCCTAGGAAACCGGCTGGCCCGGACAACGTAGAACCTTTCTTTTTAAAGATAGAGCAGATGTTATTGCTCCACCTCTCACTTCTCTTTTTAACCTTTCCCTCAGCACAAATGCAATTCCAAAAGTATGGAAGTCTGCTTATGTCCTGCCTTTGCTGAAAGGAGGGGAGGCAACTATTTTAAATAACTATAGGCCAATCTCTAAGTGGTGAGTTCTGGCTCAGGCTCTTGAACGCCTAGTGAGTGAACAGGTAAAGGAGTTTTCATGTAACCATGACATCCTGTCTAAACATCAGTCAGGATTCAGAAAGCAGCGCAGCACCATCACTGCCACGATGAACGTGTGAACGATGTGGAGAGTATCTAGATAATAAGCAGAGTTGAGCAGCTCTGTTTGTTGACCTGTCCAAAGCGTTTGACACGTTGATCATCTCATCTTAAAGCAGAGGCTGCTCAGTAGAGGCATGTCCAGCCATGCAGTGGGGTGGTTTGAGAACTGCCTCTCTGAAAGGTCCCATGTGTTCACTTTGATGGACTGTCTTCTGAGTGGTTAAACATTTCTAATGGTGTACCACAAGGTTCTGTTTTAGGACCACTTTTATTCTCCATATATATTAACAGCATAGGTGAACATGTGGATGAAGCTACTTTACATTATGCGGATGATACCGTGATGTTCTGTGCAGGTCCCTCATTCAGGAGGCTGGTGTTAAATCACAGGCTGTTTCTAACACTACTCAGACTCAGCTCTCTGAACTAAAGCTTCTTCTAGATGTGGATCAAACCAAGGTAATGCTCTTTCTAAAGCTAAACAGACTCCAGAGCCTGTTTTAGATATTGTAACTACGCAAGGAACAAAACTTGAAGTTGTTGCCTGTTACAAATGCCTTGGTATCTGGCTTGATGATTGTCTCTCTTTTAAACTTCATGTCAATAACCTGCTAAAAAAACTGAGGGTTAGGCTAGGGTTCTTCTCCAGAAACTGTCAGGATTCTCATGTTTTGTCACGTTTGTAGTTTTGTATGTCTGGTTATGGGTATTTTCCTCCTTGTATATTGTCTGGTCCTTTTCCCTGTGTTTTTCCTCCCGTCGTTAGTTTCCCTGGTGTGTCTAGTTGTCTGATTGTTTTCACCTGTCACTCCTTGTGTGTCTCCTGTGCTCATCAGTGTTGGCCCCGCCCCTGATTGTTCCCACCTGTGTCTAGTTACCCTGTGTTTACATTCCCCTGTCTCCCAGTGTTCAATGTCGGTTCGTCTTGTGTCGTGACTAGTTCGTCGGTGAGTGTTCTGGTTTGTCTTTGTTTATATCCCTAGCCCTAGCCTTGAAATAAAGGAGTTTTTTCAGTTTATATCTGCATTTGGGTCCTGCTTCCAACATACACCGTAACAGAAACAAGTCCTGTTTCTCGCTTGAGGCCAGGAAAAGGCTAGTCACTGTGACCTTTTTGTGTTAGGTGTCAAGGCCTGCCGTACATTGCTCCCCTCTCGAGAGAAGGGATTGAAAACGTGGGGGAGGCGAACGAAACCAACCTCAGAGACTCGAGGCGCCTCCCTAGTTTTGATGCTTTTATTCAGTTTAGTGTGGACCAGGAGGTCCTGGAGATTTTAGGCATGTGTTGGTTATGGATAAGTCTCCAGGAAATGCATGCAAGTCAATGTGATGTCCTCTGAAGTGGAGTGTGTGTGTGTTTGTGTGTGTGTGTGAGTGTGTGTGTGTGGGTGTGTGTGTGTGTGTGTGTGTGTGTTAGAGTTGTACTCCTACAGGGTGCACTTTGAGGGTGTGTGACTCTGCAGACCGTTCACATGCAGAACAACCTTCATAACAACAAGGGGATGGGTGGTAACCAGAAGAGCATGACATGGGACCTTTAAGGCTTTGTGTTCAAGCCAATAATAAAATAAAATAAAAATAAAACGTCCTTGAAAGAATCTGTCACATGAGGATGTCCTTCCTCACTGCACGGTGTGGCAACATGGGAACAGTGTAATGTTCCTTTATGCTGGAGATTCAAATACGTCCCACTCAGTTTTCTTTCGTGCACATTAAAGTCCCCGTTTGAGCGTCTCCCTGCGTGTCCCCTCAGCTGACGGGCGTCCCTCTGAACGTCTCCATCCGCCTGCAGCTCAACCTCTTCATGAAGACAGTGTCAGGAATCACGTAAGGACATATTCCCCGATCCGCCATAACGCCGTTAATGTGTGTCGTGCATTGTGTTTTTCATTCATGCATTGTTTAATAAGCCAATCTGGACACTTCCTGTTTGCATTACCCTGGGATGTTGTTGTTGTTGTTTTTCAGAGAAACTGGCAAGATCGCTGACGTGGTGATGCCCATGATCTGGTTTGAGGAGGTCAGTTTAACATTATCAAAGCTAGTATTAAGTGTATTTATATATAGATGTGTTACCCTTGTTGTTGTCCTTGTTTGTGTATCATTTCTGTTCAGAACATGTTGTGTAAAAGTATTTGATGGTAGCAGTTATTATATTAAATGTAATATTGAATAAGAGGGGGGCGGTGGTGGCGAAGTCGATAGGGACTTGGCAACTGGAAGGTCACCAGTTCACGTCCCGGCAAGACCAAGTGCTACCGAGGTGTCCCTGAGCAAGGCACCGCTCCCCACACTGCTCCCCGGGCACCGTACAAAATGGCAGCACACTGCTCCGAACACAGGACGGGTCGAATGCAGAGAAACCGTTTCCCCACGGGGATTAATAAAAGTCCATCCTATATCGAATAATCAATTTCTTGCGCAATTAATATACTTATAATAATATATCCTACATTATATTTGTTACTGGAAATGTGTGTTTCCTCATGAGAATATATTTTTTTAATGCTATTTCTATTTCAGAAATATTTTGGATTGTTTATTTCGTGTCTTAGTTTCTCTTTTGTACACTGCCTTGTTTTTTATGCTGCTGCTGCGCAAACATTTCTTATAAGTACACGGTAACAAAAGTTTTTATATAAAATGTAAAAAATCAAGCGATAAGCATTGCATTATCTGAAAATAAAATGTTGAATAAACCTATGTTGCCTTAGTATGACCCCGAGTGTAGCGGCCACAATCACATAGAACTAAAACAGATGGTTAACTTAACAGCCGCTGAGGCACTAGTTAGCGGATCTTACGCAGGACGATGATCCAGAGGCCTGTACTACGAAGCTTCTCTTTTTAGCGGCTAGAAGTGGGCCGGTCGGACGATGTGGGCCGGCCGGTAACCGGCAGGGCTCGACATGAAATGACCCGCTGGCCCGGAAGCACTATTTAGACACCCCGGGCCAGCATAACGTACTTTCCACTTGCCCGCTCGGGCCACTAAAAATATTAAAATGTCCTGTGGTTTTGGTATTTTGACTAGCAATTTAGTTACATTGTTTCGTTTATCAACGCTACAACATAGCGTTCCGTGAGTCGGTTGTCGTTGTTGTTGGGTGAAAAGCAAACAGCTGTTTGCTGCGGAGCGCAGCGGGAGCAGGAGCGCGCTGCTTCACTACAGACTATCGCGCCACCTAACCATTCACCAAATGTTTTTAATACCAGCGGTAACCGGCCAAGCGCCGGGCAAAAAACAATCTTCAAATAAAAGAAAGTCACCGGAGGAGCTAGAGGAGAGTGACGGGAGCATGAGAAGAAGAGGGAGAGAACGTTTCAGCTTGATCGATGGAGTTGGCTGCAGTGACGCGTCCTAAAACCCTTTTATAATCTATCATTAGATTTATGATTCGAACATTATAAAAGTAGGGCAGACATGTGGAGATTATCCGGCTGAACAAAACGTGCATTTATCAACAGGTTTGTTCTCCACAGACCTTATTTCCAGCTATTTTCCAAAACCCTTGTGGAGGGAACCAGCAGATTACTTCCTGGTGTCAGGACGCGTCACTGCACCTCTCAATATGATGCCAGTATAAACAAGGTCTTCTGTCGGCTCTGTACATCAATGCCGACCGATGCTGACAGTAAGTGAAGAGTAGACCATATAAAGGTATTGGCGAAATGTCCCAGCAGTTTAGGATAATGAAGGTTCTAATCAAATCAATTACATAGCCATTACATGTCTAACTCCTGATGACAGGAAGGCAGAAAGTGCATTATACAAATAATAATACTCATAATAATAGCAGACATTTTTTAACAATGACCACAATATCATTATTTTAATAAACCAAATATGAACAATTGAGGAAAATGAGGAAGATTAAAATGATTAAAAAGATTAAAATGTTGTAGTACAAGTAGTAATGTAGTTAGTGCATACATTACTATTGCAACAAATGTGTTAATTTACTTCATTATTAGTCCATTTTACCGAAGTGGGCCGGTCGAGAGTCCCGGGCTGATTTGTAGTCCCAGTCCGCCCCTGCTCACAGCGTCACAGACTGGATGCAGAAGCATTATTTTAACAACACGTTGAGTTGCGGAAACTCTGAGTCAGAGGTGATGAGAGTCAGACGGTGTGTTAGACGGGCAGTGACATCATGAACCTGCTGATGGACGCATTCCAACACGTGTTCTGTTCCAGCTGTGTTCACCTTGCAGCTGCAGCTCTGAGGCTTTGATCCTGATCAAGTGTTTCAGTCATGTTTAAAGTTTAACTTCTTCATATATCTAATATTAGAGTTGACATTTCATTCAGGAAGTATGACGCTGCGCTGTCAGTGCGCTTCTCCATGTCTGTGATTGGTCGAATGATCCCGATACCACCCCTCTCATGTGAACACCTAACTAGACGGCTGGCTGAGCGATCCACTTGATAACCCGCGTCGTAGGACCGCTTAGCGCGCGTGTGTTTTGGATTAGGCCAACCGGCTAACTCAAACATATTAGGTTAGGTTGAAGCGGCTTCGTAGTACAGGCCTCTGGTCCAGACAAGATTCTCCGTTGTGCATTTTATTCCTATAACAAAATACAATGAACAGGTTTCCTATCTCTCTTTCCTGAAGCCCTTCCTGTGGCTTTCCTTTGTGCGTCTCGAAACACCTGGTAAAACACCGTCTGCCTCCTCGTGCTCTGGCTCTCACCCGTCTCCAATATATACAATTACACCAGGTGCTCTAATCACCCAGTGCCCAACACATGCCTTCAAAATAAAAGCATAGAAACTACTTATGACGCTAACTAAGATACATATAAATAAATGATCATTATAAACAGCAAGAAAATAAATGCTAGACTATTACATAACACTGAGGCTCAACATCACGTGTTTCCTCAGAGCGGGTATCTCGACGGCCCGATCCTCTCCACCTTCCACACCAACCTGGTGGTCCTCCCAGCGGTGATGGAGTTCATGCAGTACGGCTTCATCGCGCTCGGCGTCGCCACCACCATCATCATCGCCTCGCTGATGCACCACAAGTTCAAGGTAACGCTGAACTAAGCGGCACCCTGCTGTGACGCTTTCTAACTGCACGGAGCACGGCAACACGCGCATGACCGCCCGCTAACGCAGAGGAGGTGTGATCCATGCTGGTTTCTGAGCCCGCCAGCGCACGGGAGGGTGGCGGGGTCTGTCTCCAGCACGAGACAACCGCAGTTAGTGGGTTAACAGCGATCAGACGAAGTTAATGACGTTTGGCAACTGGGTTTTTTACTTTATCCTCAAATATATAATGTCTTGAAATATCCAAACTTTTATTGAAACTAGAAAATATTATAGTTAATACTCAATGTATTTTGTCGCTTCAATTTCAGGACCTACTTCTTGAAATAATACTTTAACTTTATTTCTTAAATATTACTTCATGATGATGACATTTCCTCATAATATTTATGTATATATTATATATGTACTTATATTAATAAGTACACTACTCTTGTACTTGAGTCAAAGTAGAAGTACTCAGATATTGTACTTGAGTAAAAGTAGAAGTACTCTGATCTTGTGCTTGAGTAAAAGTAGAAGTACTCAGATCTTGTACTTGAGTCAAAGTAGAAGTACTCAGATCTTGTACTTGAGTAAACGTAGAAGTACTCAGATATTGTGCTTGAGTAAAAGTAGAAGTACTCAGATCTTGTGCTTGAGTAAAAGTAGAAGTACTCAGATCTTGTACTTGAGTAAAAGTAGAAGTACTCAGATCTTGTACTTGAGTAAAAGTAGAAGTACTCAGATCTTGTACTTGAGTAACAGTAGAAGTACTCAGATGTTGTACTTGAGTACAAGTAGAAGTACTCAGATATTGTACTTGAGTAACAGTAGAAGTACTCAGATTGTGTACTTGAGTAAAAGTAGAAGTACTCAGATCTTCTGCTTGAGTAAAAGTAGAAGTACTCGTATCTTGTACTTGAGAAAAAGTAGAAGTACTCAGATCTTGTACTTGAGTAGAAGTAGAAGTACTCAGATCTTGTACTTGAGTAAAAGTAGAAGTACTCTGATCTTGTGCTTGAGTAAAAGTAGAAGTACTCAGATCTTGTACTTGAGTCAAAGTAGAAGTACTCAGATCTTGTACTTGAGTAAAAGTAGAAGTACTCAGATTGTGTACTTGAGTAAAAGTAGAAGTACTCAGATCTTCTGCTTGAGTAAAAGTAGAAGTACTCGTATCTTGTACTTGAGAAAAAGTAGAAGTACTCAGATCTTGTACTTGAGTAGAAGTAGAAGTACTCAGATATTGTACTTGAGTAACAGTAGAAGTACTCAGATATTGTACCTGAGTAAAAGTAGAAGTACTCAGATCTTGTACCTGAGTAAAAGTAGAAGTACTCAGATGTTGTACTTGAGTACAAGTAGAAGTACTCAGATATTGTGCTTGAGTAAAAGTAGAAGTACTCAGATATTGTGCTTGAGTAGAAGTAGAAGTACTCAGATCTTGTACTTGAGTAAAAGTAGAAGTACTCTGATCTTGTGCTTGAGTAAAAGTAGAAGTACTCTGATCTTGTGCTTGAGTAAAAGTAGAAGTACTCAGATCTTGTACTTGAGTAAACGTAGAAGTACTCAGATATTGTGCTTGAGTAAAAGTAGAAGTACTCAGATCTTGTGCTTGAGTAAAAGTAGAAGTACTCAGTATCTTGTACTTGAGTAAAAGTAGAAGTACTCAGATATTGTGCTTGAGTAAAAGTAGAAGTACTCAGATCTTGTGCTTGAGTAAAAGTAGAAGTACTCAGATATTGTACTTGAGTAAAAGTAGAAGTACTCAGATATTGTACTTGAGTACAAGTAGAAGTACTCAGATATTGTACTTGAGTAACAGTAGAAGTACTCAGATATTGTACTTGCGTAAAAGTAGAAGTACTCAGATCTTGTACCTGAGTAAAAGTAGAAGTACTCAGATCTTGTAATTGAGTAAACGTAGAAGTACTTAGATATTGTACTTGCGTAAAAGTAGAAGTACTCAGATATTGTACTTGAGTAAAAGTAGAAGTACTCAGATATTGTGCTTGAGTAAAAGTAGAAGTACTCAGATCTTGTGCTTGAGTAAAAGTAGAAGTACTCAGATCTTGTGCTTGAGTAAAAGTAGAAGTACTCAGATCTTGTTCTTGAGTAAAAGTAGAAGTACTCAGATCTTGTACTTGAGTCAAAGTAGAAGTACTCAGATCTTGTACTTGAGTAAAAGTAGAAGTACTCAGATTGTGTACTTGAGTAAAAGTAGAAGTACTCAGATCTTCTGCTTGAGTAAAAGTAGAAGTACTCGTATCTTGTACTTGAGAAAAAGTAGAAGTACTCAGATCTTGTACTTGAGTAGAAGTAGAAGTACTCAGATATTGTACTTGAGTAACAGTAGAAGTACTCAGATATTGTACCTGAGTAAAAGTAGAAGTACTCAGATCTTGTACCTGAGTAAAAGTAGAAGTACTCAGATGTTGTACTTGAGTACAAGTAGAAGTACTCAGATATTGTACTTGAGTAACAGTAGAAGTACTCAGATATTGTACTTGCGTAAAAGTAGAAGTACTCAGATCTTGTACCTGAGTAAAAGTAGAAGTACTCAGATATTGTACTTGAGTAACAGTAGAAGTACTCAGATATTGTACTTGAGTACAAGTAGAAGTACTCAGATATTGTACTTGAGTAACAGTAGAAGTACTCAGATCTTGTACCTGAGTAAAAGTAGAAGTACTCAGATGTTGTACTTGAGTACAAGTACTCAGATATTGTACTTGAGTAACAGTAGAAGTACTCAGATATTGTACTTGCATAAAAGTAGAAGTACTCAGATCTTGTACTTGAGTAAAAGTAGAAGTACTCAGATATTGTGCTTGAGTAAAAGTAGAAGTACTCAGATATTGTACCTGAGTAAAAGTAGAAGTACTCAGATCTTGTACTTGAGTAAAAGTAAAAGTACTCAGATATTGTGCTTGAGTAAAAGTAGAAGTACTCAGATCTTGTGCTTGAGTAAAAGTAGAAGTACTCAGATATTGTACTTGAGTACAAGTAGAAGTACTCAGATATTGTACTTGAGTAACAGTAGAAGTACTCAGATCTTGTACTTGAGTAAAAGTAAAAGTACTCAGATATTGTGCTTGAGTAAAAGTAGAAGTACTCAGATCTT